>NW_026705776.1:300000-428697 GCF_029867415.1 Vicia villosa | reverse complement strand
ATTCGTATAACAACGGTACGCAGCATGTGATTAATCCTCCTCGCTGCAGGTTTCTTGAATGCACAGAGTGATAAACATCCGCAAGCAAGGTTGGAACTGGATTTCCAATTAAGAAGATCTTAATTGCGTTGATGTCGACGAAATCGTTAATGTTAGGGAACAAAAACAATCCGTAGATAAGCAAAGCCAAGATTTCCTCAAAAGCGCTCATATCTTGGATGCTGACGAAGTACCTAGCTTGATCAAACAGGAATTTGGAGGGCAATCCTTGAATTCCTCCTCTACTCACCATATGAGTTCTGATGTCGACTACGTTCAAAGGAGTAGTTGCAGTGATGATAATGTCGTCAGGATTCTTTTCCAAACCGGAGTACGGATCTTTCGCGTACACGGGTATTCCAATCAGACGAGAGTACTCCTCTAACGTAGGCATGAGCTGATAATCTGGAAAGGTGAAGCAGTGATACGTTGGATCGTAAAACTGTACCAAGGTGGGAAGGATCCCATCCACCATGTTGGTATTGAGCAAAGGCAGAAGTTTTCCATACTTCTCCTTGAAAGCCTGGGGGTTGACCACCAGTTTTCCGAGCTTTCCCAGTTCCTCAACCTGGGGAATCTTGAAGGTGTATTTCCTAGCTCTCTTTCTTCCGTAATCCATGGTATAGATCCTTAAGTCCTTTCTCCGTTTCTCTCTTTCTATGAAGTTCAAAACGTTCGTTATTTAGTTTCCTTGAAAAACGACTCGAAAAAGACTCTTTTTTGTTTTTAGTTGTTTATTAATGAATGATGCATGAATGCATGAATGCACACACAAGAGTTTTAAACAAACATGGCGTTGAAGGGTATAGTGGTCATGAAGTCCAAACGCAATCCCCGCCCCAATGGTAAACTAAGGTTAAGGATTTTTGTACCTGTAGAACGGGTTCTAGGGGTCTCAGAGTTTTTGCTCAACCTTAAAGATACGTTGATTGGTATCTATAAGAGAGTTTTCTCTGAGTGTAGTATCTGCGTGACAATTACTTCCATAATCACCGCTCTACGTCCTAAAAAAGGCTTTAAGTGGGGTTAATGTGTTTCTAGGTCCTCCTGGTACAAATCAGTCTTGGAATGCAGTGGCGCAGTTAATCACAACCAGCCAGGCAAATCCCAAGAGTAGAATTGTGAACCAAGATTAGAGGGCCTTCACCGGGAAGACATCCTCCATCCTATCTTATGTTGTACTCAAATCCGGGTATAGGATTTCTCACCACAAGGGGGAATCAAGCCCTTTCCCGATACAGAATAAACAAAATAAACAAATATATATGCAGCAAACACATGATATGACACAGAGGTTAGGCAGGACCTCTCTTGTTTGAGGGGGAATTTGGCATCCCTAATTCCTCATTGGGGCTCGACCAGCAATAGGTCAACCATTGGTTTGGATGAAAAACCAAGGTTTTTAACACTTATATCCCCAGCAGAGTCGCCATTTTTCTGTGGTGGTCGTTTTCTTTACCTCCCCGTTTCACTTGGGAGGACGGCACGCTAAACCCTTCACGCGAAATTTGGAAGGAGAATGCGCCCGTGGTGGGATGAATTTTGTTTCAGTTCTTCCTACGATATCACACGAACTTTCTTATTGGTCCTACGAGTAGGAAAGGGGAAAAAAGATCTCAACTAAACCCTAGGAGTTTGCTAAGTGTGGGGATTTCACCTAGACTAGAAATTCTGGAGTCCGGGAGGTCGGTTATACATAGGGAAGTGTTTAAACACCCTACATATCTGTAGTACTCTACAGGAACCTTCTCTGTGTCATTTGTGATTGTGTTTGCTGCTAATGATTGGGAAAGTTTCTCCTTTGTGTTAGGAGAAGGAATTGATTTGATTTGAAAAGACAGACAGACAGACAGACTGACTATTTTTGGTATTTTATTAGCTCGCTGAGATTCCTTGTGAACCTCATGCCTACATATCCCTAGTGGAAGTCAGAGCTTAATGTAGTTCGGGGAACTAACTAGGGAAAATAATTGTTTTTGGTGCCTTGCTTGAAGCTCAAGGTTGAAGCTTGGAATTAAATCTCTGTTTACAGTAAAGAGACATGAAATCATCTTTACAGAGAGGTATTTGTACTATTCTACCACAAACATTTAAAGGAGTGACAGAATAACTGGATTCATTTCATTCAAGAGGGGAGTCTACTTGGTTGATCAAGTATGACAGCCATCGTGCCTCTAAAATGAAAGAAAGATGCTCATCCAAATTAGGGAAAGTGTACAAGTCTGGGGATGTGCCAGAGCATGTCTTTCAGAGTCCTAAATGGGAGACTTTGATTGAAATTGAAATTGAAATGTTTGTTTGTTTGAATGTGGTAGAGTAGTAAAAATATCTCTCTATAGAGATAAGCTATGTCTATCTACTGTATAAAAGATTTGACTTTAGCTGGCTTGTATGAGGCCCAAGCTTGAGGCTTTTTGATTGATTAATTAATATTATTGACTCTGGGAGATGACTCCACTGGGAATTAATTACAGGGTATTTTTGTGTTCTGTACAAAGCCCAGAATTGAGGCTGACTCTACTTAGGGAGACTCTATTTGTGTGCCTTGTACAAAGCCCAAGGTTGTGGCTAACTGTTGAGGATAATTGAATGAATGACTCTATTTTATGTGCCTTGTACAAAGCCCAAGGTTGTGGCTAACTCTAGCTAGGGAAAACATTATTTTCTGCCTTGTACAAAGCCCAAGGTTGTGGCAGACTCTTAAATAAATGAATTGAGTATGGATGACTCTAAGGGGAGAAGATCCTAGGTGTTAGGAATCTTTGACACATGAAAGTATGGTTTATCTGCCTTGTACAAAGCCCAAGGTTGTGGCTACTGAATGATGAAGGACTCACTGGGGAGACTCTATTATCTGCCTTGTACAATGCCCAAGGTTGAGGCTGACTCTTAACAGGGGAGTTTTATTGTTTGGGTGCCTTGTATGAAGCCCAAGGTTGAGGCTAACTGTTTTTGTTGGTTTTGACTCTACTGAGGAGATTTTATTTATTAAAAGACTGTTTTTCTTTGGAAGCTAACCCTTTCCAGGGATTTTGACTCAGCTGGTGAATTTGTCTGTTAAAAGACTGACTTTATCATGTTTTTTTGGAGGCTGACCCTTTCCAGGGGTTTTGACTCTTTTGGGGAAATTATCTCCTAAGAGAAATGAATCTTTATTTTTTTGACATTTTTTTATTAATTGACTTTGGAGGCTAACCCTTTCCAGGGGTTTATTGAAATGGAGGTTGATTTTAATTGACTTTGGAGGCTAACCCTTTCCAGGGGTTTTGTTGAAAATGAATGGCAGAAAGATTATCTAATGGAGACTTCTTGTTTAAAGCCCAAGATGAAGGCTGACTCAATGCTGAGGATGACCCAAAGCATGGATCCTAGACTCTGCTAAGGAAGATTGATGAAGATAAGGGTGACAGAGACTGTCCATGTCTCTCATTCCAAAAATGTACTCAATGTAGAATTGAGACAAACTTAGCTTGTTTAAAGTCTGGTTTAAATTGGAAGAAACTCACCAGGGTAGGCTAAAAGGTGACTAAAGACCTGTTCCTATGTTTATAAGAAACCTGATGGGTCCTTGTATACAAGCTCAAGAGGAAGCTGGAAATGCTTTTAAGAAGCCTGTGGGTCCTTGTACAAAGCCCAAGAGGAGGCTAATCGAGGGTCCTTGTTATAGCACAAGAGAAAGCTATGTAGTTTTGAACTTATTTTGGCTCTAAGCAAATGGGTAAGAGGTTTCACCGGGAATAATTCCTCTTTGGGTGGATGTGTCCTATTTATTTGGATTCTAAGGTTTTTGCCAAGATGTTTCACCGGGAATAATTCATCTTGGGGGTTTGAACTACAGATCTCTAATTAGGAAAGAGCCTTCACCGGGAAGACATTCTCAATCCTAGGCCATATTCCTATAATATATATATATGGTTTAACTGTCCTAAGGTTTATACTCAAACGTAGTTCTAAACTAATATATGCACAATTAATATTTGACAGTAATTTAAATAAAGACTGTAAATTGAAAGCTTGTAAAGCCTAACCTGGATGGAGTGGAGGCCATTGAAGAAGTATGTACAGAGCCTCAACAGTAATTTTTGTTGTTTTGTTGATAACAGTAGAATATATATGATAAACAGTTAATGGTTTTGAAAACAGAAGAAGTGAAGATGGACAAAGGTCACATAGGTATCTGAAGAGTTTCACCGGGAATAATGCCCTTCAAATACCAGAAGAATGTTTTGAAAACAGAAAGAAGATTTTGAAAATACAGTTTTGAAAACAAGCTAAGAAGAGAAGGTGTTTGGGACTTACACTCTATTAGAGGCCCAGTACTTTACAGTACTGGTGTAAAAGCAATTGAAAATGATTTTGAATGATACAAGGTTTTGTTGTTTGAAAACCCTAATCATTTGATTTATTCGGAGATTGAAAACAGTTTTGAGAATTGACAAAAGTCAACTTAATTAAAGTAAAAATAAAGATTTTTTACTTAATTAAGACCTAAACAATTAGGGTTTTATCATAAACTTTATTTACAAAATGATTTAGGTTAAAACAAAGTGAAAATATGTATTAAAGTATTTAAGAAAACACCTAAAACATACTATTTTAAACCTAATAAAAATACATGAAATAAATAATATTTTTATGATTTTTTTGATTATTCTCAAAATAGATATGTTAAATAAAAAGTGTGTGAAAAATGAAGTGAAAAATGATTTAATTTGATAAGTGAATTAATTATGTGAAGTTATGAAGAAAATGAAAAGGAAAAGTGATAAAAAAATACTTGGCCTCACCATGGTTTGAACCCACGCCCTTGAAGCCAACAATCAAAACACACACCAACCAGCCAACGCGCGCATGGTGTTATAGAGGGCATTTCATTGCAATATGTGTGTTGTCTAGTGCATAGAGTGGAAAAAAGAAAATAAAATCAAAAGGTCTGAGGCGAGGGGGATTCGAACCCCAGACCTTGGGCATGAGGAGACTAAGAGCGCATGTGTGGCCACTAGGGCAAGTTATTCATTCGTTAAGGAAACGCCTATCATTAAAAATAAAACAAACTTCGCTCAGAGATTTGAAAAATGGCGCCACCCTCCATCTTCGTCTTCAACCTCAAGCTCCATCAATTCAAATTTCTGAACTCTCTCAACTCTCAACCATTTGCAATGATGTAAACATGAAACTTGCTCTAAATTCACTCATGATTCTAAATATGTAACTAACATGAATTAATATTAACTACATCTAACTAATTTACCAGAAATCGTGAAGAACCCTAAAATTTCAAAATCAAATTAAATGACTATACTGAAAGATAAATGGATGATGATAGAGGGTTTTCAATCCTCTGATGATGCTGAACAAGATAGAATCGAGCTATTTCACAAAGAGTACTTAAATTAGAGAAGTGAGGTTCAGAAACTTACCTCTGAAAATGGAGGTCGTGAGGATGATAGAGACCACCTGGGCTTGAATGGATGATCTCAATAGCTTCCCTGAGACTCAATGATGCTAACTGGATGCTTATTTTAGCCTGAATCCTTCTGAATTGTTCTATGGACCTCCCTCGATTTGAGCTTCAAGTGGACATGGAGGTTGTTGAATTTGGAGTTACAGACGAGCTGCAGCCATCTGGTTAGCTTCACTATGACCTGAGGAGTGTGCCTGGATGATTGGCTTGGCTTGAAACCTCCTGAATTATTCTGTGGTCCTCCAACTGCAAGTGCTCCAAATGAGAGGTGGAGATGATGATTCTCCATGCCCAGCAGTGTTCCAGAGGTTTGGATCACCTCCAAATGCCTCCCTCAATGTGTTTGAATACTTATTTTCAAAGAGAGAGCTTTGGTTTGAAGAATCCGAGTCTTCTTGCCAAAGGACCTTTGAAAAAACTAAGTATGAAGAAAGAAAAGAGAAAGCAAGAATTCTGTTGCTTTGGTGTGTTTTCTGAATGAGAATGAGGCCTCTATTTATAGGCAAATGGATGCAGATCAATTGGCTGTGGTGAGCTTGCTTAGTGTAGTGAGTTTGGTTTCTTAGCCATGAAGAAATTCAAAGAATCTCCAAAATGCAATGATGCATTTTCGGGCTAGCTTCCCCTATCCATTGATCTTGCAGGATCTTAGGGAACATTTCTGATATGTAGCAAGTTTCTATTGGCTTAGGAGAAGATTCCAATTGGTGAATCATTGCTTATCATAAATTCTCAAAAGTAATGATTACATAATCACATGTTCTTGCTTTTGGGAATCTTCTTCAATCTTCATGCCATGGTGAAAATGAATGCATGGTATTGTTTCAGACATGTTATGGGTCGTGTAGCATCCATTCATGAAGCAAAATGCACAAAATTGCAAAGTTCCAATTTGCACATGACCTATAATTTTACTTCATGAGGCCAACTTTGAACAAGCATAACTCCTAGCTCAAATTGAATTTGGAGAAGGTTGAACACAATTTGGAAAGCCCTAAACATCTACTTCAAATCATTAGTTTATGTCTTCTTCAGAATCATTTGGGAAATTTGTGAAAAATGAGCCCAAAGTTGGATGAAAACTAGGTTAAAACACTTAGAAAAATTTCTAAGTGTTTATGACCTAAACTTCAAAATTTCCAAAACTTCATAAATGGTTGATCTTTTGAAAAAAGTTCCCTTGTAAGATGTTGTTTTATTTTGCAAGATCTACAACTTTCATGTTGGAAGTTTTTTTGAGTTGTGTAGGTGAAATTTTGAGTTCTCACCATGCCTTCAAAAACCCTAATTCCCGACTTTTTGTTCCTTGATGAATTTCTTTGAATTTCTTTGGTCAAATGACTTTGACATCCATATATTGATGATATTGATCTTTGAAAATCATTATTTGACCAAAAACCTTAAAAGTCAATGATGATCCTTCACAGTTGACTTTTCCCTGACAAAGTGAATTTTTGGGCTTTTGTGTAGAAACAAGATCTTCTCCTCAAATGAATGATGTAAATGGATTATATTGAGGTAGTAGAGATTTTTGAATCATGTCTTGAGTTTTGGATTCATGCCCTGATTAAAAGTCCACTATCTTGGTGAATTAGGTCAAAACCCTAATTTGTCGACCATGTGAAAATAATGACTGTAGACTTTGAATTGAAGTGTGATGTCCGGTGGATCTTGTAATATGAGATATTTGAAGATGATTGATGTCTTTGAATGATCCCCTGAGGTTTTTTAGGGCTTCCCAAATGTGATCCCTGATTTCAGTCCTTGATAGGCTCAAAACCCTAGTTTGGTGACCTGAGTAAACCTGTACTCAGATGACTGGATGTCTAATCAATCATAGATGAGAAAAATGAAGTCCTTGAGCCCCATGATTGTATTAGGGACTAATCCTTGTATTGATTGATCCTTTGCCTGAGCTTTCTTGTCTTTGAGCATCCTCGATTAGATACCAGATGGAGAAGTAACTGCTCTGGGAACTTGTCTTGACCTGATGAAAAATCCTGAAGATATGCCATCTCAGGGGGGTCAAAAATTAGGGTATGACAGCTACATCATCCTTGTACTTCATGGTGTTGCGTACATCAATTTTCAGCTCTTCATCATAAACTTTCAGAGTCATTGTGCCTTCTTCAATGTCTATCAAACATCGCCCTGTCTCTAAAAATGGCCTTCCTAGAATAATAGGGATCTCCTCATCTTCTGGCATCTCTAAAATTACAAAATCCACTGGGAACACAAATTTATCAATCTTCACCAGCACGTCTTCTACTATTCCATAAGGTCTTTTAACAGAATGGTCAGCAAACTGGAGTGTCATTCTTGTATCTTGTACATTACCTATCCCCAATCTCTTGTAGATAGATAAAGGCATAAGGCTCACACTTGCTCCCAAATCAATTAGCTTTCTTGAATGACCTATCCCCAATTGTACAAGGGATAGTCACAGAACCTCGATCTTTCTTCTTTACAGGAATCTTCATACCCTGCAAAATAGCACTACACGTTTCGGTTAGAATAATAGGGTCACGATCGATGGTTCTTTTCTTGGAGATGATGTCCTTCATAAATTTTGCATAAGTAGGCATTTGCTCTAATGCCTCCAAGAATGGGATATTAATCTCCAGCTTCTTGAACATCTCCAGGAACTTTTCAAAATTCTTCTCATGTTGTCCTTTTTTCTTATTCCGTACTGGAAAAGGAAGTTTTACTGCCGGTTGCTGTTTTTGTTCAACCACCTTCTCTTTCGGAGTCGGTTCCATCACCACCACTTCCTCAGCTTCTGGCTCATTTTCTCTTATCTCTAAGTCTACCTCCAACAATGGGTCTTCTTTCTCTTCATTATTTTCAACTACACCTTTCCCTTTACCGCTCCTAGTAACAATAGCACTTACATTATTATGATCTTTAGGATTGGTAACTGTGGCACTTGGCAAAGCGCCCGGCTGTTGAGTGTTTGCTAGTTGCTGTGCTATTTGACTCATCTGAATTTCCAGATTTTTAATGGAAGAACCCGTATTCCGGAAATTACTCCTCGTTTCTTCCTGAAACTGAGAGCTTTGAGCTGCCATTTTTTCGATGGCAATCTCCCAATCCGCTTTCTTGGGAGCTTGTTGCTGAGGTTGTTGATAATGTTGTTGAGGAGGTCTATACTGTTGTTGTGACTGTTGACCTTGATATGGAGGAATCCCTTGTTTAGGAGCACTCCCTGATTGATCCTTCCATGAAAAATTCGGATGATTTTTCCACCCCGGGTTGTAAGTATTTGAGTAGGGGTTGTTTTGTTTCAAGAAGTTTATTTCCTCTACTTGCTGAGCTGTAGCAACACACTGAACAGTAAAATGAGGTCCTCCACATATTTCACACCCTACCGGTTGACTTGCTTGAGCCGGTTGAACTTGTGCTACTGTTTGTTTTTCAAGACCCATCTGTTTCAATCTCCGCTCAACCTCCGCAGCTACCTGATCTTCAATTTTCACAACTTGAGTTGACAATTTCATATCCACTAATCCTTCAGGTTGGCTAACACTACGGTCATATAACTCCAAGTGTTCATTTGCCGCAATAGCTTCTATGATTTTTTTAACACCGGTGGCTGTTGCAAAGTTGGATGAGCCACCAGCTGTTGTGTCAATCAATTGCTTAGTCTTCATTTTAAGACCATTAAGAAAATTCTGCATTTGTTCAGTGACGTCCATGTTGTGAGTTGGACATGCCACCAATAACCTCTTGAATCTCTTATACGCATCCCCGAGTGATTCTCCTTCCTTCTGTTTAAAGTTAACAATATCATATCTCTTACGAATATAAACAGCACCCGGAAAATACTCATTCAGGAAGGTTGACTCCATTTGTTGCCATGTGGTAATACTCCCAGCAGGTAATGAGTAGAACCATTCTTCAGCGTCATCCGCTAATGTGAACGGAAACATAACCAACTTCTTTGCTTCTTCAGAGTGTCCTTCTATCTTCAGAGAAGTTGTCATGGTAAGAAACCTTTGTAAATGCTTGTTAGCATCTTCATTTATTCTTCCCGAAAAGGGTTTCTTCTCCAGCTGTCTAATCGTTGCTGGATGTAGCTGAAAGTGAGCCACATCCACCGGTTGATTCACAATCGTCATTCGGCCAGCTGGTGCATTTGCTCCACCATAATCACCCAACAACCTTTCTACAGGGTCAGCCATCGTTTCTGCCTCCGAATCTGAATGCTCGGAATGAATGGAGAGGATTTCCTCGTTATCATATTCAGAATCTTCTAGATTTTCTACCAACGCTTCCAGTCGTTCTTGCTTTGCTTTTCGAAGTCTCGCTCGCAATGATCGTTCTGGCTCTGCGTCAAAAATAAATTCTGCTGAGGCCTTACCTCGCATACAAAGATTAGATGATTGTTAGTTATAAGCAAATGAAATAACAGAAAAATAATTTTAGTTGCAAAGCAACAAAAATTCAATTGAACTATTCTTAAACTTATAATTTGGCAGTCCCCGGCAACGGCGCCAAAAACTTGATCGGAAAAATAGCAAGTGTACTATTTTCTACCGATGTAGTTATTAAAGTGGAAATTATCCAAGTATCGATCACAAGGACTGCTGTGGCAATATAAGTTTGGACAGTAATTCAATTGAACAAAAAGCACATGGGGTTGATTTGATTGGTTTGTTAAAGATTAAACTAAGTTGAAATAAGCAATATTTAAAAACGAGATTTTGTAATAAAATAAGAGAAAACATGCTAGGGTAGATGTATGAACCGCCTTGTAATTCGTATGACCGCTATTTCATGAAAGATTCGTTTGTATGAGTAAGTAACAATTCTTAATAGTTATTTTCCCTAATTCCTTAGCGGAAAATCATATGGTACATAAATTATGTTTTAATTCCTTAACAACCTAACTTTGTACCACGAACCATGTTCATGTAATCAAGAATGGATGATCACAATAGTTAAACCCTTATTCCTAAGCGATCCACTAATAGTGTTATAATTCAAAAAGCATTAACGTGGTTTGTCCGACCTAACGTTAACCGTAAATCAAGAATCTATTTTCCAATAGATAAAAGCATTAGACACTTTGAATATAAACTTAACTCATAAAACTTCAAAATCATAAAATAACGGTAATTCGATTCATTACATACTAGCAATTCAGGGACATCCCCCTACCATAAAGATGTTTAGCTACTCATAGTAATTAAGAAAACAAAAAGAGAAAATGAAGTCATTACAAGAAATTATCGGTCGATATGATCTCCAATCGCGAGTGCTCTTGAAGATCTCTTCCAAAACCCTTGATTGCTCTTTCTCTGTAATTCTCAATGCTCAATGATCCAAGATGCCCTCTCCTACTCAGAATTAGGTCTATGTATTGCAGATTCAAGTTCTGAACCAGTGAAAAGTCCGAACTACCCTTAATGAGGTTGGGGTCTTTTAACAATAGAAAACAAGAAAAGTTCTCGCGCCTGCCAACACGGGTCGTGTCCTGTGACACGGGCGCCCGTGTTGGCCCCCTGTCCAAAGTGTTGGATTTTCTTCCTCCCAGACTTCCTGACACGGGCCGTGTCCCGTGACACGGGCGGCCGTGTCAGGCCACTGATTTGCCTTCTCTTCTTTTCCTTCCTGCTTCCTGACACGGGCCGTGTCCCGTGACACGGGTACCCGTGTCAGACCTCTGGATGCACCGAGTCTTCATTCTTGCTTCGATTCCAGCTACTTTGGCTCTGCATTCTTCTTGTGAACTTTAACACGTAGACCTGAAACATAATCACTACCGAGACAAGCATCAAAGCATCTTAAAAACCATGAAATTATAGCATCAAAACAAAACACACAACTTAAACTAGACTTTCAAAAAACGAATAAAAACTATAAAGAACAGACAATTATGTTACCGAATTAATGAGATTTGTGCCCAGAGATTGATGAAAACACAGTACAAATTGGTGGCCGATCAGGGACCATGATCTTAATTGAGGCAACTGGCTAAGGTATCCTCGTATTCGAGGGACTGGCTATTCTGCAAAACAACACAAGGCAACAAGGCAACAGGCAACAGAGAGGTTTACCCAAAAGCGTGCGTGTGTGCACCAATCACGTGATCATACTCGGTTATTTTATCTTGTAAATTAGTGATTCTAAGTTAATTACAATCTTGCACTCCCTACAATTACTAACCATAATATCAATATTAACAATAATAATAGGGGAAGGGGAATTGTAACCAGCGGAGGAGAGGGGAATTGAAACCAGCGGGTTATAATTAAAACAATTAAAAACAGAAGATATAATAGTTTAGGGTTTAGAGTTACCGACACTCGTAGCTTTGGCAATTGACAAACCCTGAAGATTGGAAAAGGAAGAGTAAACAAAAGAGGGTGAGTGCATTATGGTTCGGAGGCAAACGAAATCAACCCTAAAAAATAAAAGATAAAGAAATTAAGAAAAAATAAATACAAAGGCACTTAGCTTTGCGTTTTGAATTTGATCTGACATGGTGGGCGGTCGGAGGTAGCTTCGAGATTAACCCTGAAAAGGCAAAAAGGCAAGGCACGTGAGTGTAAAATAGTCCATTGACTTTCGAGGTTTTTAACCCTATAAGGAAAATAAATATTTAAATGATAAAATAATAAAGAATGGTAAAGTCGGGACTTAGCATCGTATAAGGCGAGGCGCGTAGTCGGAAGGCACCTGAAAAGCCAACCCTGAAAAGGCACAGAAGATAAGAAATATTCAGTGTATGGAATGATCTTCGTAAACCCTGATCAGGGTACGAATTGAATAAGAAACTACGAATGATTTAATTAATTATTGGTCTCGCGACCTAATTAATTACATCGGGATGAGACAATTAAATCGAGTATACAAATAATTTTTATGAATTTTTTGGAGTTAAAATAACATAAATATGAGATTTTGAATATATATAAGTAATTAAATAAAAGGAAATAAATAAATATACAATTAAAATGTTTTAAATGAAATAAATATGATATACAAATAAATAGATATAATGTAATAATTAATATTAATTAGAAAAAAAGATAGATAATAAGTATATGTGAATTTAATAAATAAAATAAATAAATTATTAATTATATAAAAAGATTTTAGGAAATAATATATATGTAATAGTTTATCATAATTAGGAAAAGAAAATAATTAAAACAAATATATACATGCTAAAAAATAAAAATAAAAGGAGTTGTGTAATAAAAAATAAAAAATTATAAAAAACTTATCTTTTTATCCTGTGAGGCGCGCGCGTATGGACCATGGTGCACCTGCGTGCTTTGGTACGTGAGATCTGGATGGAGGATGATCATAGGGCTGGAATGAATAGAGCATACGATAACACGTACATCTTAAAGCACAGGATCTTCCAATTTTCAATTCAAAACGCGCGCCAGGGTCAACCAATGGGAGACTGACACGCAGTCATCCCCTACCTCTGGCCGTCGTTTTAGGTCTGGACAAAGCTTTTACCTACGGCGTCCTCCATAGCTAAAACCTGCCTTACACGAATACAAGCAAACGAAAGAAAAAATATTTCGCGAGGCCACCATTCAATTCGTTTGGACCTTGCGAGTTCATCTATGGCCTTAATTTGGTCAAAGATTACCTGTATTGAAAATCCCTAAAGCAAACCCTAGTAACCTAACAATGGCAAATCACTGTATATTCACGCAAACAACATAAGGATGATCCAGAAATGTTCCAAATACCATGGTGATCAATAATATGCAATCAATTTTCAAGAATGATGTATGAACAGGCACAATCAAATTCAAGAAAAGTGGCGACTTACCTTGCTTAAACGGAGGCAATTCGGGAGGTGTTGATTGCGTGTGATGATCCCAATTGCTTCAGGGACCTTCAGGGTGCGTGTTGGAAGCAATGAAACACCTTGAATTGGTTTATAACTCGAATTTGAACTTGAGATTTTCCTTGACTTTTGGAACTCGGTTTAGGGGTCTTGAAGGCAGAAATTCCGAACCCTTATGATCTGGATTACTCATGTACTTATAGGAGATTGAGATTAGGTCAAAACTTGGATCAAATTTTAACTAAATCATGAGATTGAATCTTGAGAAATTTGATTTATGGAACTTTCTAAACTTGTCCCAAAATTGACTCAATCTCTCTCAATTCCCCTATGCGCGAAATTATAGGGATAATTTGATATAAATGTAGATTGGATTTGATTGGTATTGGTCCTTTGATTGAATATTTGATTTTCCATGACTTATATGATTTTAATTCCTTTTTAATTAAAATAAAAAATCAAAATAAATCAACCAAGTAATATATTTTCGTGGCAAGGGGCTCTTGGGCTCTTGGATGCTTGAGGATCAAGATTGAATCAAAATAACTTGGGCCCATTTGCAAAAATATTCAAATTCCTTCGCATTTTTCCCTCCAAAATAGCCCAACTTTGACAAGGCATATCTCTTTCAATTTTTGAGGTATGGAAGTGTTCTAAGACTTTTTGGAAACCTTAAAGAGTCCTCTAACCAGTGTCTTTGGTCTCATATCAAAATTATTTTCCATACTCCTTGTGTGTCCTTTTGAAAAAAGTGTCTTTTGGTTGACTTTTGAAAAGGACCTATAATGTTTTGGTCTATATCTCTCAAATGAAGCATTTTTGGACTTGGCATGTGAGAGACAATTTTGTAGAGAATCAAATTTCCTTCAAAATGAGCTTTGGATGGGAAATTTCTGATGTTCCATGTGAGAGTTAGGATTGGTCAAAGTTCAGTTGACTTTTCCTATACAAAACCCTAATTTAGAAACTTTTTGATTTGTTGATTTTTAATCTCTCCTTGATGAACCATGATCAATTCTTGATCAAAGGGTGAATGATACTTCAATATGAGGATCTTGACAAAAAAATCAGGAGTTTTGACTTTACTTTGACCACAGTTGACTTTTAGGTTAACCTAGTCGACTGTTGACTTTTTGAACGATTGAGTGACCAATCTTTTGAGATAAGACTTGATATTTGTCATGGAGGTGATGTGAGATATATTGAGCCATATGAGATGCCTTTGAGCCATTGATTCATTTGATTCTCCTTTGAATAAGCCAAACCCTAGTTTCAGAGCCTTGCATAGGAGAGTGTGTTCTGGAGCTTTATGTATTGATTTGAATTGGTATAAGAGAAATTGTATGGGCGAATTTTGGGGCATGACAGCTGCCCCTGTTCAATTATCTTGAACCTGAAGATGTAGAGTGGTTTGTATGCCAGTCGGTATCTGAAGGTGGAAGACTATTGAACACTAGAATACCAAGAAATTTGCCCTAGCTGAAGTAGGGACTTTTGTCGGAGATGGGCTTAAAGATTCCATCCAGGTGTTTCGAGAAGATGTATGATGGAGATGGGCTTGAAGATGCCATCCGACTTGATATACTTGAGAGTTAGAATGTGTCGTACGTTAGACTGTTTATGAGCCTTAGACTTAGGTTGAGTCGTACGTTAGACTAGGTCTAGCTTGCATCCTCAGATGTCTGGAAAACCGTGTGTTAGGTCGAAGAATAAATCGTGCGTTAGACTATTCTCAATTGCATCCTCAAATGTCGGGAAAACCGTGCGTTAGGTCGAAGAATAAACCGTGCGTTAGACTATTCTCAATTGCATCCTCAGATGTCTGGAAAACCGTGCGTCAGGTTGATGGATGAGTCGTGCGTTAGACTAATCCAAATTGCATCCGTAGATGTCTGGAAAACCGTCCGTCAGGTTGATGGATGAGTCATGCGTTAGACTAATCCAAATTGCATCCGTAGATGTCTGGAATGTCGTGCGTTAGGCTGAAAAAAAATTTGTATTGAGGAATATTTGTTGGAGATGGGCTTAAAGATGCCATCTAGATGTCGAGACTGAAGTGTTTGAGAAGTAGTTATTTGAATGTTGATCGTATAGTAGATGAATTATATTTTTGGAGAGTTGGTCGTGTCAGCACCGTTCGTAGTAACTGAATTAGACTTTGGAAGATGATCGTGTCTACACCGTTCGTGATGATAGAATTAGATCTTTTTGTCGTGTCAGTACCGTTCGTAGTAACTGAATTAGACTTTAGAAAACAGTTGATCGTGTCCACACCGTTCGTGATGATGGAATTAGATATCTGAAAGTTGATCGTGTCAGTACCGTTCGTAATACCTGAATTAGATCCTGGAAAGATGATCGTGTCTACACCGTTCGTGATGATAGAATTAGATTCTTTAAAGGTCGATCGTGTCAGCACCGTTCGTAGTAACCGAATTAGATCTTGGAGAGATAGTCGTGTCTACACCATTCGTGATGATAGAATTAGATTCTCTTGTCGTGTCAGCACTGTTCGTAGTAACTGAATTAGACTGAGAAGGTCATTGATCGTGTCTACACCGTTCGTGTTGATAGAATTAGATCTCTGAGAGTTGACCGTGTCAGTACCGTTCGTAGTAACTGAATTAGATCTTTGAAAATGATCGTGTCATTACCGTTCGTGGTAAATGAATTAGATCTTCGAGCGTTGACCGTGTCAGTACCATTCGTAGTAGCTGAATTAGATCTTGGAAAGTTGGAGATTTCGTTTATTTGTCAGTACCTGTATCCTGCAATAGGTATAGTTATGCAATGTCATGATGCATGTATTATGTAATGAGTCCCTCAAAATAAATGAGAAACTTTGTATGTTATGGATGAATTCATTACGAGGTAATGTATGCAATGTATGAATATGTTTATGACATATGATATGTGATTTATGTTGTCTTCATTGAGAAAATAAATCTCTATGCCTTTGTGATTTTGATGTCTGATCTTATTTGAAGATGCTCAGCTGGGAATTTATGATTCTTGCTTGGGGATGATCAGTAACTTGATGGACCCTGATTGGGGACAAAAGTATTAGTAACCCATAAAGTGTTGGAGAACCAGTAGTGTTGAAGATGTAAACTCTGTTGGGGAGCCATGTCTTTGTCGGGACGGGAGCATTTAATGATTACTCTGTGGGGATATGATCTTGTGGACCCGGATCTGTGGGAGACATGGGTGTCTTGAAAGTTTCCCCCAGTATTATAGTAACTGCCATTCCTGGATTTGATTGATCAGGCCACACCACTGAGTATTGATCAAGATGTCTGACTGGACTTGCATAAATTTGCCCCTGCTAGAAAGAACTTTAGAAGGGTCCGCCTCGCGAGGACTTTATGAGGTGTGCACTATGGGCGACATGCCCCTAGTGCTTAGTATAATGCCCCTGATTGTTGATGCTTCTGAGAGATTTTTGAAGTTTGACCTGATTGCCCCCAGATTGATCAGGAAAACGTGTTGTGCCCCTTGTATACATAAGAGACGTTGCTTCTCGGAGTAATCTTGTCTATCGGGATGACTTTCAATCATTAGTTGTACCCTGTGCAAGTTCTTTCTGATGCTAACATTTGAAATTATGTAGCAAAATATGTTTAATAATGAATTCATGAGATGCAATGCATACGTCTGTCTTGAGTCTTTGGAAAACATTAAAACAAAAGATGTAAAAGCGCGATATTTGTAAAAACATACTATTTTTAACAATGTGATGTTTATAAAAACAGGATATCAACTTAACATTTGTAGTAAACCTTAAGGAGTCGGGATACCTTTTTGGTGACAGTATACTTTCGAACTAACCATGCTTCAATTAGGACTTTAAAGGGTTGTAACGTGGCTTGGTTCACGATTTTAAGAAACAAAGGATAAAGGCTCAATGTAACACCCCTCTAATAACCCGCGGCAAATAGCATCGTTTTTAAATCAGAGTAACATGTAGAGAGGCATCACAATTTGATAAAGTGAAGAAAACATACGTCGGTACATATCATGCATTCACTGAAACAACTGAAATTATAACTCATTAAATAAAATCATGTTTTACACAGCGGAATCAAAACACATAGTCAACATTCATCATTAATGTATCCGACTCAACCAACAAAACCAATTAGAGTTATAATCAACTCAAAACAAACGTGTTCCCAGTGTTACATCTATCAGAGCATGACACCGACACTATAACTAAAAACCGACTTATGAGCTAATCCTCACCAAGTCGCGCCGTTATCCTCAATCTGAAAATGACAACAAGTAAGGGTGAGTCTCATCACAGTTAACCAATGTTATTGCATCATAAATAATAACATATCATAGTTATATCATTCACCCAATTGTTTCATATTCAGACAAATCATCGTTCATACATCCACAGATAAACACACGGTCAACATGTAACATATATCATCATGCTATAAACAAATCATGCACATGTATGAAACTGACACTATGCATGTGGTACCAATCATCACCAGTGGAAATCATCCACCGACCGATCTATCATCATCCAGATACGGCCCTGCCAGCACAAATTCCACACAATGGGAATTCTGCCCCTCGCTGAATCCTCTCATCATATAGGACTCAGCCCATGTTTTATGAATGCATGCAACATATATATAACATACTTCATCATCATACTATGAGTAGCATCATCTATACTCATTTCATCCTCATCATCATCGTCATCAAGCATGTTCATATATATATATTCACATCATTCAAATACAATTAAAACATCAGTAAACCACAGAAATCACATCACAAGGTTTACACAGTACCAATTAGTATACAAAACAGGCCTACAAATTGAAAGTTACACATCATCGAACTTTTCAGAAAATCACAAAACAGAAATTTCACATACTGGAAGCCATACGCGTATCATAGGGTCCATACGCGTCCATACGCGTATCCCCTTGCCTCATACGCGTATCATACGCATCTCAACAGAATCAGATTTTGCCTACAAGCAACCTCATACGCGTATCAGTATAGCCATACGCGTATCACCAGAATAATTTTCCTCTTTCCAAATTCCCATACGCGTATGAGCATCCTCATACGCTCTCATACGCCAAAACACCAGTACGTGGTATTTGGTACTGTCGCGGGCGAAAACCGTTTTGTTCCTCTTTTTTGTGGGATGAGACACCTGATGCCTTCTTTGGGCTCGAGTGCTCATAAAAATGATTTTTCTTTTATTTCGACCAAACTTTTTATTATTTCCAAAGGAGGAAAAGGAAAAAAGCTGCAATAACCTAAAAGTGGGGGGAGATCTTGGGTAAGAGGGTTGGTTATACGAAGGGAAGGTATTAGCACCCAACGTATCTGTAGTACTCTACAGGGTTCTTTATTGTTTTTCATTCTATGTTACGGTGGAGGTTCTGTTGTGAAATAGGTGGGACCTAAGGTGTCTGTTTGATTATGCTCGCAAAGATCATCGCGATCCTCTGCATACATATCCCTTAGAGGGAATCAGAGCATCTGTAGCTCGGGGTCTACGGGTGCTAAGGTTTGAATGGTTTTTTTTGTTTTGTTTTGCTCGCCAAGGATCGACCTTGTGCCTACGTATTCTCAAAGGGATGTTGAGAAAGTCAGAGCAATCGTAGTTCCCACTTATGCTAGTGGAAGCAAAGGAAAATAGACAAATGTCATCTAAATGCTAGATGTATCTAATCTATATCATCACATACATCTGTTTGATTTTGTTTGTTTAACCAGCCTTGTGGCAAAAACTTTCAATGAAGTCAGCCTTGTGACAAAAAGTTTTGATTAATCAGCCAGCCTCGTGGCAAAAGTTTCAATGAAGTCAGCCTTGTGACAAAAACTTTGATTAATCATCCAGTACGGTGGTAAAACAGTTTGATTTGATTAGCCAGACTTGTGGCAAAAAGTTTGATTGATTAGCCAGACTTGTGGCAAAAAAGTTTGATTGATTGATTGTTTGTGATGATATATAAGAGATACTCCTAGCATAGAGATGAAAAATGTCTAATCTCCTAGGGTATTTGGTTTTGGATATTGGGGGATGCTTATAAGAAGCCCGTGGGTCCTTGTACGAAGCCCAAGAGGAGGCTATCCGAGGGTCCTTGCATTGTAAGCCCAAGAGGAGGCTATGGGAGGGACAATCCAGGGTCCTTGCATTGTAAGCCCAAGAGGAGGCTATGGGAGGGTCACTCGTTTGTACAAAGCCCAAGGGGAGGCATGGTATAGTTGGTTTGAGCTCTTAGAGCGATTTCACCGGGAAACCATACTCTATGTCCTAACCTAAACTAGTGGAGATTCTTTGCACAAAGCCCAATAGGAGGCTATGGGGAACCTAGTGTTGTACTAAGTTGAACAAGTATATATAACACAAACACACATATGAACAAGTACGAACAAATATGCACAAGTACATGAACAAATATGAACAGTTACAAAGTGTGTGTATATAATGGAGTTTATGAAGGAAATATACCTGTAAGCATGATCCATTTGTATACACAGGGCTCGGGACTCATACTCGGGGAGAGGTCCACTTGAGTTTATTCAAAGCTATACAAACAGGTATTTACAAAGGGGCTTGGGACTTATACCTACATGGAGGCCCATGGTATTTTTGGGAAGATTTAAAGAAACCTTCATTTTTGGTTTGTTATTCAAAGTTAAAAAACAGATTGAGATATGTACAAAAGGTGTATGTACAAAAAGGCGTACAATGAAATACCTAATTTCATGTACTGGAGTGGGTATGTACAAAAGGGCTTGGGGCTTATACCTACATGGAGGCCCATGGTATATTGAAAAGTTTTGTTTCTTTGGAGTTTTGTTGCTTTGAAAATGATTTGAAAATTGTTTGAAAATTGTTTATTTTGAAGAAGTTTTATTGTTTTTTAAAAAAAATGTTTTGAAAACGGTAAGAAAAGAAATGAAATGGGACTTACACTCTCTAATATTCGAGAGGCCCCACTGTTTTGAAAAACAATGGATGATTTGAAAGTGAATTGATTACTGTTGTGAAAACAGTTGATTGAGTTTTAGGCTTACCTCGAAGAATGAGAAAATTGGATTTCTGAGTTTGAGGTGTTACCGTGATCCTCAAGTAATGTGCTTGGAATAAATTAGGATCTCAACAGATATTAAGCATCCTTACCAGCAGAAAAGATTGTCGAATAAGCTCACAGTTTTCAGCATTCCATGATCATCCAGTAATTGTTTATGGAATTCTACAGCAAATGGAAGACCAAACAAAACAGACAGATCCAAAAGACAACAGAGAAATAATCTCGAAGTCTCGGATGAAGTTAGAAAATTCAAGTAAAATGTGCAACAGTAACCAATTAGAAATTTAAATGATTAACTACACAAAATAATATGAAAATATCAAATTCAAATTAATTCTAAAAGAAGATATTTTTTGTGGTTTTTTCATGAAAAGAGATAAAATAATTAGAAACACAAACTTAAATATGCATCTAATATATTTTTGTTGTTTTAATAAGAATTAAAAAAACATACTTATGAACATATGAAAATATTAAAAACATATTTTTGTCATTTTTAATAAGGATTAGAAAATAAAACTAAATCCTATATTAAATTAAAAATACTAAGTTTTATGTAAAACTATTTTCTAAAGAAAACTTAAAAGAAATAGTTAATAAAAAAAACTAAGTATTTGGGCCAGAGGGGGTGTGTGTTGTACCCTAAATTTTGCCCCAACTTTTTATCTGCATCATTTACACTTAGTATTCTTATTTTATCTCAAAAAATTCAAAAAAAAATATATGTAGTGATCTTATACATTCATTTGCATCATTCTCATTCGAAAAATTAAAAAATATATATATACATTCATTTCATAACATCATTTTAGAATTAATGGTATTTTTGGTTATTCTTATTTTGGATTTTATAATTTTAATTTTTAAATTCAATTTAGATATAAGTTGAGTTTTAATTAAAATTAATAAATCATTTTATTGTATTTTTTGTTATTACTTGTTTTTTTTTATTGTTTCTTTCTAATAGGTGCAAATAAAGAAGAGATCCATTTTTAAACAAAGACAATTGATGTGGTCCAAGTTGATCCATGTTGTTTTAAGGGCCCATTATCATTTTGAAGCCTTTTTGAAGATATTTGAAAGCCAAGAAGAAATTTGTATGGGACCCTCTCAAAATATCCCTCACGTTTTCTCTCACACAGCATATTACACTAACTTTCACCAATTCTGAAAAAAATCTCAAAAGGAACTCATCTAGAAACTCACTACAGACAAAATTTTCAGCCAGCTTTCATATTTTTTCCTCACGCGTTTTCCTTCCTCTCCGCAAAATCAGCCTATCCTCTCCACTCCATAACAGAATTTGATTCCCTATCTTCACTCAATTCTCCTTTTTACCCTCACTCTCCATTTCCTATATAAGAAGGACCTCATTCACAAGCAAAGGAGGAGAAAAAGTTAATGTTACTCTGCCAAAATACACAGAAAATTCTCCTCCACAAAATTCACCTTCATCCTTCTGGAAATTTTATGAAACAGACCCAAAACCTTTACTCCAAATATTCACCAAACCTTCACTAAACCTCACGAACCTGCTACTTTCAACATATCACCTTCAAACCCTTCATCAATAAACATAAACCTGCAAATTCCACCTTCCAACTGTAACCCTGCTTCATCCATCCACGCAGATCCGAAACCATCTATCTGCAACCTTCTACCACTCAAAACCTTCATATCCATCATCACCTGCACTTTCAAACGCGACAACAGCTGGAACGTTTCACAACATCGCACGACCTTCAGGATTCACACGCGAATCATCATCGCTTCACACCGCAACTTCGACTTCAACTCATTTCCCTCAACGCATCTTGCTGAACCACAGCAACTCGACATCTCCAACGACTCAGTATCGGACTCGGTAGCACATCAATCAACAACACCGCTTTCACCGTTCCCTACGACGTCTCCGTTTCCGTAAGTAATTCGTTTTCTCGCTTACGATTCCGTTGAAGCTAATATGCTGTTGTTTGTTGCTATTCTGAATGCATGATTTTGTATGTTGCTACTTGGCTTAAACTTTGTGTATATTCTGTTGAATTTGTTTCACTGATTTGTGAATTGGATTTTGTTGTTGTTGTTTAACTTGAATCGAGTGATTTGTGAGAGTTTTGCGAGATAGGTCGTTTGAGATTTGCTGAACCGAGTGAGAGTTAAATACAGAGATTAATCGATCGATGAATGTTTGAGAGATGAATAGAGTTTGTGTTTGGATCATAATAACTGAATAAGTTGATAGAGAAAAACAGAATTGTTGAGATGAGAGAGTTTGACCGAGGGTGAGAGAAGAACAGAGGATGACGAGAGACGTGAGGTTGGGAAAGAGAGGAGATTAGGCGTGTGCGGTTTAGTTTTTAGTTTTTAGGGTTTACAGTTTAATTCATTTTCTTTGGGCCAATCAGTTTGAGCCCAGCTGAATCTATTTGCTCACATCACCCCCTTTTCAGCACGTTACCCCCCCGGGGTTGATATATTTCGATTGTGGGCCAATTGCCTCAAGCCCAGCGAGACTTTCCTTTTCACACCCCATGTTTACATTTTAGCCCATTTATTATTGTCTTTTAATTTAGTTTTATTTGATATTTGATTTATCTTCTTTAATAATGTTTAATTTCTTATAATTCCAAAAATACAAAAAATATGTTAATATATTAGATTAATTAGATTTTATTTTCCATATTAAAAACACCAAAAATATGTTGTTTAATTTTAATTTCCTTTAGATTTAATATGCTTATTTCTATATTTTCTCTTTTGTTATTCTCTTAATTAATTGTTAATATTTTCTTTATCATTTCTCATGCATCATTATATATATCCGTTGCTAATATTTTCTTGACTTTTGTGAGGTACTACTATCATTGAGGCATTGAACTTTATTGTGGACATTTATAATTCATTTTTATTTTTGTATATATTATCCTTTTATTTAGTTTTAATTTTCGATTGGGTTGTAATAATTTCCGTTAAGTTTCATCCCCATTCGTTAAGTGTGTAATCCCCATCCCCGAAGCCTTGTAATAATTTTACCGCTTTCCTTTACCGCTTTATTTTATTATTGCTTGCATGCTTTAACCGTTTTTTTCAAAATAAAATTAGGACCTTAGCCGTTTTCTACCATAAGTCGATTGCACTTCACGCATCGCCATCAACCGTACTTACACATGCACACTTGCACGTACACTCTTATTTTACCTCTTTCATGTTCATTCCTTTATGTTTGAACCCTTATGCTTGTATGGATTTTACCTGTATGAGCTTGTTTGTTTTCATTTACTTCTTCCATTTTTCTCTTTTAATAAATCTTCACCCCCGCATTACTTGGTCCATATACCAAGCTCCCAACCAACTCTTTGTAAGTCGAGTGCCTCGCGCATCGCCATCGACCTGTTTTTCAAAACTCTTTTCTTAATAAAACCTTGACTTTTGTCATGTGATCTTCTTTAAACTCTTTTGTGCACTTGCACTCTTTTTCTTTTAAAACTGTTTTCAATAAAACCTTTTTTTCAAAACTTTTGAGCAGAACTACAAATGCTCTGACTTCTCCATTGCACTGAGGAGGTATGTAGGCACAAGATTTTACATCTTGCCGAGCAAACTTTTGTAAATAATCTTTTTCTTTTGTAAATAACCTTTTCTTTTCTCTTTTCTCTCTTTTTAGCAAACAAAACCGCTTTAACTTTCAAACACAGATTTTCAAAAGGTTCCTGTGGAGTACCACAGATGTGAGGGGTGCTAACACCTTCCCCTTACATAACCAACCCCCGTATCCAGATTTCTTTTGTGGTTTTTTTCGAGTTTTTTCCCTTTCCTCTTTTGGAATCAAAAAAGTTCGGTGGCGACTCTTGCTTTTTAACGAATTAAGTTAACCAATGACTTAAACTCAAAATTTTTGCCGCTACAGAAAAGTGGCGACTCTGCTGGGGACTTTCTTAAGTGGGTTTAGCCTATTTTGTTTATCTGTGTGTTTATGTTATTGCTTATTGTTTGCTTTTTCTTTTTGTATATATCTTATTTTGTATATATTCTTATCTGTTTATGTGGTTACTTGGGTGATACCTTGTGATATGAGATAAAGTTCTAACCCGGACTTTTGTGAGTAACTTGAGATAGGAGGTGGTAAGACCAATAGTTGCATGTCAGGAGCGATCCTTAACATGAGCATCATATGGTGGAACCCCAATCAGTGGAGGCCTCATGGAAGGTAGTAGATGTTGTTACGAGCTATCGTAAGAACGCTATTATTTTCAATAGTGAGTGTCCGTAGAAGCTGAATGACCTAGAACCCTTTTAACCCATCTAAGCCTTTTTTAGGATGTAGCGCAGAAACAAGTTCAAGTACCAATTTGTTCTTGTTGTCATGCGATGGTACGCTCAGACGAGGTCTTTTTAGGAATATTATTGGTGCCCATGAGCAATTGTGTGTGCTGGTAGTATCCGATAGAAGATTGAAAACTCTGGGAACCTTTGTAGAACCCGTTTGGCAGGTACAAAATTCCCTAGTACATTCCTTTGTGGGTTGTTCTTAATCTTGACTCCATGCTCGTGACTTTGAACCTTGTTTGTGTGACCCTGTGAGACCTTGATTATGATGGATACATAAACCATGCATTCGTTTGATTTCTAAGGAACTCATAGGTCTTTCTTTGTAAACATCATAAGTTTCATCAAACTCAATGGATCTTGGGTGTTGATGGGGTGAAAACCCTAATCCACCAAAATGGATGATTGATCTTGATGATAACTTGATCAATGCTTTGATCCAATTTAGGATTTACGTCCTTCATGCTTTGATGTTTACAAATTAACAACTTGAATTCTTTGAAAATCAAACAACATTGCATTTGCATTGCATCATTTGCATATTTCATGCATTTATCCAGGTTGTCCAGAAAACTTATTCTTGTCTGTCTCCATCTTCAGAGCCGTCTATCTACCGTCAAGCTGATTCCTCGACACATTGAACTAGAAACATGTATCTGAAGAGTATGGAAGAACTTCAACAAGACCAAGAGTTGCTAAGAGCAGAGGTTAGCCAGTTGAAAATACAGATGGATCAGATTATGGAAACCCTGCAAGTCTTGTTGAAGAGAGAATGCAACTTTCCTCCGATTATTACAAAGCAAGTGGATACTCATTTAGCCTTTTCCGTTGCTACTTCAAATCAAGGGCAACCATCTGTTATGTCATGTGATTCATATTTTGGAGTAGAGAAGGAAACACCTGTTTGCTTTCCTCAATCAGTGCTTCGTAGGACTCTGCATCAACGTCCATTGTCTGTTCCTTCTCAAGGTAACAAAAAGCAGAAACAAGATCGGAATCGTGATAGGACTCACTTTGATCCTATTCCTATGTCATACACTGAACTGTATCCTACTTTGGTCCGGAAAGGGTTAATTACAACAAGAGCCATGCCTCCTCCTCGAAACCCTCCCTCAATAGGATTTCGGCCTGATCTTCATTGTGAGTTTCATCAGGGTGGTGCTGGCCATGATTTAGAACATTGTTATGCTTTGAAGACCTTGGTGCAAGAGTTGGTTAGATCAAAGATGCTATCTTTCAGGGATATGGGTCCTAACGTTGTCACTAATCCTTTGCCAGATCAAAGTGGCTGAAGACAAGTCAAAGCCAGATGGTCTCCTAAAGCCAAGTGTTTCAGACAGGATAGCCCATCCTTGTTGCTGATTAATCACTAGGCCTTTGTTTCTTTACTGTTTGCATTTCCTTTATTGTATTGTTTGCTTTCAAACTTGTTTATTCCTGAATGTTAATTTTAATGAAATGAGCATTGCATATTTTGAATTCATTCACATCTACTACTATGTTTATGCCTTCTTTTACAAAATTTTCTTCCATTTGCTTTCTCTATCAAACTTGTGTTTTATGCAAAGATTGGAGGGAGGATGATGACAACGAAATACCCAAGTTGTTGACTTGTATGCTTTCAAATAGAACGTTGTTGATGATGTACAGGCATTGTTTCGATTCCCAAACACTGGAGAAATAAGGAAGTTAATCCCTTGTTAACCCCTTTGAGCCTTCGAAGTAGGAGTTTCTTTCTGTACGAAAAAACCCGCATTTTAAACCTGGGGCAGGGTAGTTCTCAGTTAATTTGGTTGTGCATTCTATTTTAAGAGAATCATTCAGTACACCTTTCAACAAAGGTTTCAATCACAAGCTTTCCTCCGCATACATCAAAGAAGTGTTGGATATGTCAATCAAAAGCCAATGATGGTTCATCAATCAATAAGCAAGGCAGTCACTATCTTTCAAAAAAAAAGTATCAAAAAATAGAATCAAAGAAAAGCCTGCTAAGTCAAGACCAAAAATGACTTAGGCAAAAACAAGGTCATCCCGCTGACTGTAAGTTCAAAAATAAACAGTTCAGGCAAAAGTTAGGGATATCAAAAGAAAAAGATGAAAAAAGAGAAGTCAATAAATTCTCAAACAACAAAATGTTGTGACTATCAAAAGGATGAAGTGACTGCCATCTCAAAAGTTCTCTTTGCTTGTGAACTATCATCATTATCAAAGGTGCAAATCCAGAAGTCTCTTAGAATCTAAATGCATAGTTTGAATTAACTGAGCTTAGGATTGGAGATCATCACGAAGATGGGGTGGGTACAATCAAATTTTGAGCCTTATATCTTTTGTTTCTAAAACCGTGAACCTGACCACGTTACAACCTTTAAAAGACCTAATTGAAGCAAGGTTTGTTTGAAAGCATACTACAACAAGGTTGCGTAACCTGACTCCCATGAGATTTGCCAATCATTTGTTTTGATATCATGCCTTTGATTTGTCTTTCACTTTGAATGTCTTAGCCTTTATGGTTTGACCAGTGATTCCATTTGCTTTACATCAATAACATCATTCCAATGATTTTGATTTCAAAAATATGCTTTGAGCTTTGCATTAAAATTACCATTCTTGAATGAACATTTTATTTGCAAGTAAGCACTCATCTTTCAGGAATTTCAAACAGTCGAGAAACTTGATCAGTGATCCTATCAGGGGCACGTTACTTCAAGATCCTGTTGTTTAGATGTTCAGTCAAGATTTGTTGATCAGAATATCCTTTCAAGACTTATATTGGGGCAAGCCATCCCAACATTCATTTGAAGATCTGAAGCCTTGATCAGTTCATCCCCAGTACAATTCAACTGAAGCCATGATCAGTTAACTTGCAACAATTAGTCAATCAGGGGCAATCTTCTTCATCAATCCCCAAGCAGTTTATCAGTCCTTCCCAAAAGGATCATCAGTTTGATACAGTTACCAATGTAATAGGAGTGTGTTTAAGCATCTTCTTCCCAAGCAGAGTTGGCAGAGTTCCCGTATTGAGGAATCAGAGTTCCAATCTTGCCTCACAAAAGAGTCTACCTCAGTTGTCACAAACAATTGTATTGCATTTATCATTCGTCATGCATAGAAAGATTCAACATCATGCATTGAAACAAAATTCATGCTCATTTGCATCTTTCCGAGGTCCTGTTGTTATCAACATCTTACCTTGAGATCAGAGTCCAACTTACTTGGCACCTATCCAAAACAGATACTTGTTTGTCTTCTCCGTCTAGTGTTGTTCCTAGATGTATCCTTTCTTCATTCAGTTCCATTCCTGGATGTTATGATTTCTCTCTCTTCTTTCAGTGCCATTCCTGAAAGATTTCCACCATGGTTTATCTTTGTTCTCTTCAATCATGTTTTATCTTGATTGCCTCCGATCTTGCTTTATCCTGATCGCTTTCAACCATGCTTTATCTTGTTTCCCTTCAATCATGTTTTATCTTGATTGCCTCCGATCATGCTTTATCCTGATCTCTTACACCATGATTTATCTTGGTTCCCTTCAATCATGTTTTATCTTGATTGTCATTTGATGCTGCTTCGTTCATGCTTTATCTTGAACGTCTCTGATACATTCTTCTCAAAGTTCAATCATGTTTTACTCTTGATTACCTTTGATGCCATTCAATCATGTTTTATCTTGATTGTACTGGATGTTATCCAATCATGTTTTATCTTGATTTCCCTTAACGTTATCCATTCATGATTTATCTTGAATGCCTCATATATTCTCTCCTCGAAGTCCGATCATGTTTTATCTTGATTGCCTTTGTTGTGTATCTTCCTTTCCAAATTCATTCTCGTTTTACTCTTGAATGATTTTTGATGTGGGTTTCAGAGATCTTTCATTCTGAATTTCTCTGTTGATCTTCTGTCCAGATTTCCTTTCATGTTTTACTCCTGAAAGCTTCTGTTGACTGTCTCTTTCCCTTGCGAAGTCCAGTTTTATTCCTGGGTACGCTTATCTTTTCCCCAACTGTTTCTTTCATTCGAGTCTATCACTTATTCCTGTTGTGTTTTCCCCTGCGGAGTTCTTACTTGCTTTACCAAGTTTCTCCGTCAATTGTTTATCTCTCGTGGCGCTTTATTCCCCACGGAGATTCGAGTCTGTCTCATGTTATATCATACAAAAACAAAAAAAAGTCCCTGCATTCATAGCATAACATATCATTGCATCAAGGGGCAAAATTCAGGTTTTTAAGTATTTAATTACCTTCTGCCACTGATATCTTGATGACTAAGTCATTCAAGCTGTTTGGCTAAAGATAATTAAATAGGGGCAGCTGTTGTACCCTAAATTTTGCCCCAACTTTTTATCTGCATCATTTACACTTAGTATTCTTATTTTATCTCAAAAAATTCAAAAAAAAATATATGTAGTGATCTTATACATTCATTTGCATCATTCTCATTCGAAAAATTAAAAAATATATATATACATTCATTTCATAACATCATTTTAGAATTAATGGTATTTTTGGTTATTCTTATTTTGGATTTTATAATTTTAATTTTTAAATTCAATTTAGATATAAGTTGAGTTTTAATTAAAATTAATAAATCATTTTATTGTATTTTTTGTTATTACTTGTTTTTTTTTATTGTTTCTTTCTAATAGGTGCAAATAAAGAAGAGATCCATTTTTAAACAAAGACAATTGATGTGGTCCAAGTTGATCCATGTTGTTTTAAGGGCCCATTATCATTTTGAAGCCTTTTTGAAGATATTTGAAAGCCAAGAAGAAATTTGTATGGGACCCTCTCAAAATATCCCTCACGTTTTCTCTCACACAGCATATTACACTAACTTTCACCAATTCTGAAAAAAATCTCAAAAGGAACTCATCTAGAAACTCACTACAGACAAAATTTTCAGCCAGCTTTCATATTTTTTCCTCACGCGTTTTCCTTCCTCTCCGCAAAATCAGCCTATCCTCTCCACTCCATAACAGAATTTGATTCCCTATCTTCACTCAATTCTCCTTTTTACCCTCACTCTCCATTTCCTATATAAGAAGGACCTCATTCACAAGCAAAGGAGGAGAAAAAGTTAATGTTACTCTGCCAAAATACACAGAAAATTCTCCTCCACAAAATTCACCTTCATCCTTCTGGAAATTTTATGAAACAGACCCAAAACCTTTACTCCAAATATTCACCAAACCTTCACTAAACCTCACGAACCTGCTACTTTCAACATATCACCTTCAAACCCTTCATCAATAAACATAAACCTGCAAATTCCACCTTCCAACTGTAACCCTGCTTCATCCATCCACGCAGATCCGAAACCATCTATCTGCAACCTTCTACCACTCAAAACCTTCATATCCATCATCACCTGCACTTTCAAACGCGACAACAGCTGGAACGTTTCACAACATCGCACGACCTTCAGGATTCACACGCGAATCATCATCGCTTCACACCGCAACTTCGACTTCAACTCATTTCCCTCAACGCATCTTGCTGAACCACAGCAACTCGACATCTCCAACGACTCAGTATCGGACTCGGTAGCACATCAATCAACAACACCGCTTTCACCGTTCCCTACGACGTCTCCGTTTCCGTAAGTAATTCGTTTTCTCGCTTACGATTCCGTTGAAGCTAATATGCTGTTGTTTGTTGCTATTCTGAATGCATGATTTTGTATGTTGCTACTTGGCTTAAACTTTGTGTATATTCTGTTGAATTTGTTTCACTGATTTGTGAATTGGATTTTGTTGTTGTTGTTTAACTTGAATCGAGTGATTTGTGAGAGTTTTGCGAGATAGGTCGTTTGAGATTTGCTGAACCGAGTGAGAGTTAAATACAGAGATTAATCGATCGATGAATGTTTGAGAGATGAATAGAGTTTGTGTTTGGATCATAATAACTGAATAAGTTGATAGAGAAAAACAGAATTGTTGAGATGAGAGAGTTTGACCGAGGGTGAGAGAAGAACAGAGGATGACGAGAGACGTGAGGTTGGGAAAGAGAGGAGATTAGGCGTGTGCGGTTTAGTTTTTAGTTTTTAGGGTTTACAGTTTAATTCATTTTCTTTGGGCCAATCAGTTTGAGCCCAGCTGAATCTATTTGCTCACATCACCCCCTTTTCAGCACGTTACCCCCCCGGGGTTGATATATTTCGATTGTGGGCCAATTGCCTCAAGCCCAGCGAGACTTTCCTTTTCACACCCCATGTTTACATTTTAGCCCATTTATTATTGTCTTTTAATTTAGTTTTATTTGATATTTGATTTATCTTCTTTAATAATGTTTAATTTCTTATAATTCCAAAAATACAAAAAATATGTTAATATATTAGATTAATTAGATTTTATTTTCCATATTAAAAACACCAAAAATATGTTGTTTAATTTTAATTTCCTTTAGATTTAATATGCTTATTTCTATATTTTCTCTTTTGTTATTCTCTTAATTAATTGTTAATATTTTCTTTATCATTTCTCATGCATCATTATATATATCCGTTGCTAATATTTTCTTGACTTTTGTGAGGTACTACTATCATTGAGGCATTGAACTTTATTGTGGACATTTATAATTCATTTTTATTTTTGTATATATTATCCTTTTATTTAGTTTTAATTTTCGATTGGGTTGTAATAATTTCCGTTAAGTTTCATCCCCATTCGTTAAGTGTGTAATCCCCATCCCCGAAGCCTTGTAATAATTTTACCGCTTTCCTTTACCGCTTTATTTTATTATTGCTTGCATGCTTTAACCGTTTTTTTCAAAATAAAATTAGGACCTTAGCCGTTTTCTACCATAAGTCGATTGCACTTCACGCATCGCCATCAACCGTACTTACACATGCACACTTGCACGTACACTCTTATTTTACCTCTTTCATGTTCATTCCTTTATGTTTGAACCCTTATGCTTGTATGGATTTTACCTGTATGAGCTTGTTTGTTTTCATTTACTTCTTCCATTTTTCTCTTTTAATAAATCTTCACCCCCGCATTACTTGGTCCATATACCAAGCTCCCAACCAACTCTTTGTAAGTCGAGTGCCTCGCGCATCGCCATCGACCTGTTTTTCAAAACTCTTTTCTTAATAAAACCTTGACTTTTGTCATGTGATCTTCTTTAAACTCTTTTGTGCACTTGCACTCTTTTTCTTTTAAAACTGTTTTCAATAAAACCTTTTTTTCAAAACTTTTGAGCAGAACTACAAATGCTCTGACTTCTCCATTGCACTGAGGAGGTATGTAGGCACAAGATTTTACATCTTGCCGAGCAAACTTTTGTAAATAATCTTTTTCTTTTGTAAATAACCTTTTCTTTTCTCTTTTCTCTCTTTTTAGCAAACAAAACCGCTTTAACTTTCAAACACAGATTTTCAAAAGGTTCCTGTGGAGTACCACAGATGTGAGGGGTGCTAACACCTTCCCCTTACATAACCAACCCCCGTATCCAGATTTCTTTTGTGGTTTTTTTCGAGTTTTTTCCCTTTCCTCTTTTGGAATCAAAAAAGTTCGGTGGCGACTCTTGCTTTTTAACGAATTAAGTTAACCAATGACTTAAACTCAAAATTTTTGCCGCTACAGTGTGAAATCTGAAAGAGAGGTGTGCAGCCCAAACTGAAATAAAAAAAAGGATGGGCCGGACCGGGTCGGGTCAGGATGACCTGGATCCGCCCAACAATCTATTCCAAACATGGGTTAAAGAAACCCTAGCCAAAAGAAATGAGGCAGCGCTCATTCTCTTCTCCCTCACGTGTTCACGTTCTCATAAAAAACAAAAACAATTCTCTGCTTCTCTCTCTCACGGAACAACGACAACAACATTGAAGCTCTCTCTCAAATTCGTTAGCCCTCTCATTGAAGAACAACGAAAAAGACTCTCGGTTCTCCTCTTTCAAACGATTATCTCTCGCTCTCTCACGATAGTGAACAGCAGGAACTCGGCGGTTCCTCTCTCTCATTCATTTGCTTTTGCCGAATCAAATAGCCTTCGAAATTTCCGGCGGCCATGGGAGGAAAATCAGAAGCAAAAATCCAGGTATGCTTCTCTTTAACTCATCTTTTAATTGTTCAGTTAAACCCCAAGCTCACCACCACAGTTAATCATATTCAGACTCAAACCTAAAACTAGCAAACTGTAAATGGCTTTGTGCAATTTTATTATTGATGAATCAATTGAAATATTGGAGTTAATTCTGGTGTATTAAGCTTAGTTTATAGAGAAGATTTAGCATAATTTTCTCTGTATTTTCAGTTATAGCAAATTCAAGCTTTATGTGCTTCTGGTGATTTTTGTGTTACAGGAAAACTAAAGTTCACAGTAACTGCAATATTGAGACTGAGAGTGGAGATGGCTTACCTGCGGCTAGAAGACTTTAGCCGGATCATTGTTGCAGGTATGTGTCGATTATTTCTCCTTTGAAATTCTGCAAGCTGCTACTGCTTTGAATTAGTTGATGTTGTTGAGCAATTCTTCGTGTTTCTGAACCGTTGCAAATTCTGTTTGCTGCTGAATTTTTGCTTTGAATTGTTGCAACTGATGTTGTCCCGATTTTCTTCCTGAAAATAATCTGCAAATTAACTTGTTGTTATTGCTGAGTCGATTGGATTGCTGCAGGTTTGTCGGTGTTTTTGAATTTCATTTGTGGTAGAGAGGTTTGAAGTTGGATGATGAGGTGAAGATAAACAAACTGTAAGTTGCTATCTTTTTCCTCCTTGTGGTTTGTTGAATCGAAACCGTGTTGTTGCAACTGTTGTAATTGCAGTGTCGGTGTCGTTTAGTGATCGGTCACCATTTCTAGTAAGTTTCCACACCTTTTTCCGATCAAAAGTTGTAATCTTGGTAATACAAAGTGGCATTGTTTTAAGTTTTTATATAAGTTCCTTAGTTTTTCGGTTGTTTGAGCTTTTACATTATTAGTGTGTTTAAGCTTCATAAAAATGCCATTTTATGCGTTGGTTGTTAGTATGTTGTTGGCCAGGTTAATCCCGAGAAAGATGGCGCTCCGAGGCGAGAAAAAGGAGCTGAAAGAGCTAAAGAAGAGGCCAACACGGGCACCCGTGTGCACCCACACGGCCGTGTCAAAAGCTGCCTGGAAAGTGGATTCTGGAGAGCAAAACAGAGGTTTTACACGGGCACCCGTGTTCCTGCACACGGCCCGTGTGGAAAAGTGCCCAGAAAGTGAATTTTGAGGTGAGGGCCAGATGGACAACACGGGCACCCGTGTTCCTGCACACGGCCCGTGTTGTTGAGCGCGGGCAGATGTTCTAATTTTGATATTTTGGAAACCTTGGGCCTCATTAAGGGTATTTCGGTCATTCCGGATACTGAGTGAGTGAAGCAACACTACTAAAACCTAACAGGAATAGAAGAGAGGCATCTTGGATCATTGAGCATAGAGAATTACAGAGAAAGAAGAGTCAAGGGTTTTGGAAGAAGATCTTCAAGAGCACTGGCGATTGGAGATCATATCAACCACTAATTTCTTGTAATGACTTCAATTACTCTTGTTGTTTTCTTTATCATTATGAGTAGCTAAACAACACTATGCTAGGGGTGATGTCCCTGAATCTTTTTATGTGATGAATTGTCACAACCGTTGTTGATGAATTTGATGTTTAATTATAAATTGAGTTTTTGATTCATTGTTCTTAATGCTTTATTATATTGGAAAGTATCTTATCGTTCTACGGTTAGGGTTTGGCGTGACAAACCTCCCTAATGCTTGTGAATCAAAACACTTCCGGCAAATCGCTTAGGAATAAGGATTGCACTTTAGTGATCATTCATTCTAGACTCTAATGCATAAAAGACCTAATACTAAATTCAGTTATTGAGGAATTGAGATTGTCTAATTAGTGTTAAGGGGTTCTTCACTAAGGAATTAGGGAGAACTATTTATAGAATTGATACACAGTTATAATTAAATCATCTCATGAACACGGTGGTTTCAAGGAGTTACATAGGATTCATACATCTACCTTAGCATATCTGCTCATATTTGCACCAAGCTATCTTTTATTTAGTGTTTTATTTATTTCTAGTAATTCTAATTAATCAAACAAACCAAAACAACCCCCATGATATTTTTGTTCAATTGAATCATCGTGAAACTTGTAGTTTACACGCAGTCCGCGAGTTCGATACTGGGTATTTACCCTTCTTTACTACTACATCGAGGAAATAGTACACTTGCTATAATTTCACGATCAAGTTTTTTGGCGCCGTTGCCGGGGACTGCCAAACTATAAGCCGAACTCTAAGTCAATTGAAATTTTGTTGCTCTGCGACCAAAATTTTATTTTTATCTGTTATTTTAATTTCGTTGCAGTCTTGTATCTGTTCTAACTGTTGTCTAACTGTTTATGCGAGGTCAGACCTCAGCTAAATTTTCCTTTGACACAGAACCAGAAAGAGCTCTGCACGAGAGACGCCGCAAGGCAAGACTTGAAAGACTGGCAGCACCAAGTGCAAGTCTTAGTGTTCCACATCAGGAAAGCGACGACGAAGTGTCTGTGCACTCGGAGCACAGCGACTCGGACTTTGACAGGGAGATAGATCAGGAACCAGTTAACATGGCTGGAAATCAACCTCCTGCAGAAAGATTGTTAGGGGACTATGGAGGGGCAAATGCTCACCCCAACCGGATGACTATTGTTAATCAACCTGTGAATGTGGCACATTTTCAATTGCATCCATCCACCATTCGCCAGTTAGAGAGCAAGCCGTTCTCCGGAAGAATCAACGAGGATGCAAATAAGCATCTTCAGAGATTTCTCACTACGACAACTTCATTGAAGATCGAAGGTCATTCAGAGGAGGCTAAGAGACTTGTTATGTTCCCGTTTACACTTACTGATGACGCAGAGGAGTGGTTTTACTCACTTCCGGCTGCAAGTATCACGACATGGCAAGAGATGGAAACGGCATTCCTCAATGAATATTTTCCTGCGTCGGTGTTTATCCGAAAAAGATATGACATTGTCAATTTCAAACAAAAAGAGGGGGAATCATTGGGGGATGCATACAAGAGGTTCAAAAGGTGTTTGACTGCATGTCCTACTCATAACATGGACGCTACCGAGCAAATGCAGAATTTTGTGAATGGGTTGCGACTTAAGACAAAGCAGCTTATTGATACCGCTGCTGGTGGTTCAACAAATTTTGCTACAGCCACAGTTATGAAAAGGATCATAGAGGCAATTGCTGCTAACGAGCATCTTGAGTTGTATGATCGAACCATGAACCAACCGGAGGGTAAAATTGATTTGAAATTGCCAGAGCAGGTTGTTAAGATGGAGGATCAGATTGCTGCAGAGGTAGAGAGAAGGTTAAAAAAGATGAATATTGGAACTCAGACAGTAGCACAGGTAGAACCAGTTAAAGCGGTTCTTTGTGAAATATGTGGTGGACCGCACTTTGCTATGCATTGTGTAGCAACTCAAGAACAGGTTGAGCAAATTCATATGTTGAGGCAAAACAATCCTTATGCCAACACATATAACCCGGGGTGGAAAAATCATCCGAATTTCTCATGGAAAGACCAGCAAGGAAACGTCCAGAAGCAGGTTCAAGGACAACAACCATATCAGCCTCAGACTCAACAATACCAACCACAGGGACAACAATATCGTCCGCAACAACAACCATACCAGCAACCTCAACAACAATACCAACCACAGGGTCCAAGAAAGGCGGATTGGGAAATTGCCATTGAAAAGATGGCCGCTCAGAGCTCCCAATTCCAAGAAGAGACACGTAGCAATTTAAGGAACACCGGAGCCTCAATTAAGAACCTTGAAGTACAAATGAGTCAAATTGCTCAACACCTTGCAATTCCGCAAGCACCAGGAGCCCTCCCAAGCGCAACTGTTACTAATCCTAAAGACAATCAAAAAATCAATGTCGTCACCACACGGAGAGGGAAACCACGTGAAGTGGTGGAAAAGGATTCGGAGAGTGAGGATCAATTGCTTGAGGTGGAGCTGGACATAAGAGAGAATGAGCAAGTGGAAGAAGAAGTGGTAACACCAGCACCAGTTACGAAAGAAAAAGTATTAACACCAACACCAGAAGTCAAGCTGCCTTACCCTCAAAGAAACAAGAAAAAGGGGCAGCAAGAAAAGAATTTTGAGAAGTTCTTGGAACTATTCAAAAAACTGGAGCTGAACATTCCGTTGTTAGAAGCACTTGAGCAAATGCCCACCTATGCCAAATTCATGAAGGACATCATCGCTAAAAAGCGAACCATTGCAGACCACCCCATTATTCTAACAGAAACTTGTAGTGCTATTTTGCAGGGCATGAAGATACCAGTGAAGAAGAAGGATAGAGGAGCAGTTACTATCCCTTGCACTATTGGAGATAGATCTTTCAAGAGAGCTCTAATTGATCTGGGGGCAAGTATCAGTCTCATGCCTCTATCCATCTACAAAAAGTTGGGAATTGGTGCAATCCAAGACACTCGGATGACTCTCCAATTTGCAGATCATTCGGTCAAGCGACCTTACGGAGTCGTCCAAGACGTCCTTGTGAAAGTGGATAAGTTTGTGTTTCCGGTAGATTTTGTAATTCTTGAAATGCCAGAAGACGAAGAGATGCCAATAATTTTGGGACGACCATTCTTGGAAACGGGGAGAGTCATGATAGATATGGATGGGGGCACTCTGACTTTGAAGGTTTATGATGAAGAGTTAAAAATCAATGTTCATAATACCATGAAGCATAAAGAGGATATTGGCACTAGTAGCAATATACAAGTGCTCCAACAAGTGGAAGAAAGTGATCATGTGGAGAGTGTATTGCAATTACCTCTCGAAAAAGTTTTGAGCATGTCAATTTTCGGAGAAAATGAAGAAGCCGATGATAATGACTTGGAGGTAGTATCAATGTTGGAAACTCAACCTATCTTTAAAGGTTCTCGAACACATAGGTGGGAAGATTTAAGGCAACCAATAGCATTGGGTTGCAATGAAGAAAAGCCAAAAAGTTCAGAATTGAAACAGCTTCCGGAGAATCTTAAATATGTTTTCCTCGATTCTGAAGAAAAATGTCCCGCCATCATTAGCTCGAGCTTGAAAAATATACAAGAAGTCAAGTTAATTGAAGTTCTGAAAAAGTTCAAGGGGGCTATGGGTTGGAAGATTGAAGACCTCAAGGGAATAAGTCCTACGATGTGCATGCACAAAATTCTCATGGAAGAAGATCACAAACCGGTGGTGCAGCCTCAAAGGAGATTGAACCCAGTTATGAAGGAGGTAGTGAGAAAGGAAGTTGTGAAGCTGTTAGATGCAGGTCTTATTTACCCGATATCAGACAGTTCATGGGTGAGCCCTGTTCATGTGGTACCTAAAAAAGGAGGTACAACAGTGATAGCTAATGAAAAAAATGAGTTAATTCCTACCAGAACGGTCACTGGGTGGCGAGTGTGCATAGACTACAGAAGACTAAATCTGGCCACAAGAAAAGATCATTTTCCATTGCCATTCATTGACCAAATGTTAGAAAGATTGGCCGGGCATGACTACTATTGTTTTCTGGATGGGTACTCTGGATACAACCAAATTGCGGTTGCACCGGAGGATCAAGAGAAGACAGCCTTTACTTGCCCATACGGTATCTTCGCTTATAGAAGGATGCCGTTCGGGTTGTGTAATGCCCCAGCGACTTTCCAAAGATGCATGACTTCTATTTTTGCTGATATGCTTGAAAAGCATATGGAAGTCTTCATGGATGACTTCTCGGTTTTTGGTTCCTCCTTTGATAATTGTTTGGCTAACCTTTCACTTGTTTTGCAGCGATGTCAAGAAAGTAATCTGATCCTAAACTGGGAGAAGTGCCATTTCATGGTACGAGAAGGCATTGTTCTTGGTCATAAGATCTCCCACAGGGGAATCGAAGTTGATCAAGCTAAGGTGGAGGTTATCTCAAAATTACCACCACCTGTGAATGAGAAAGGTATTCGAAGTTTCCTTGGCCATGCGGGATTCTACCGCAGGTTCATAAGGGATTTTTCTAAGATAGCCAAACCACTCACCACTTTGTTGGTTAAAGACAGGACTTTTGTATTCGATAAAGAGTGTGCCGATGCATTTGAGACACTGAAAAATAAACTAGTGTCGGCACCCATTGTGATTGCCCCTGATTGGTCTCTACCCTTTGAGATCATGTGCGATGCTAGCGACATTGCAGTGGGGGCTGTACTTGGACAGCGAAGAGAAAAATTGCTTCATGTTATTTATTATGCCAGTCACGTTTTGAACCCTGCACAGATCAATTATGCAACCACCGAGAAGGAGTTGCTAGCTGTTGTGTATGCCTTTGATAAATTCAGGCAATATCTGTTGGGTTCAAAAGTGATTGTTTATACTGACCATGCTGCTTTAAAATATCTCTTTGCCAAGCAGGATTCAAAACCCAGACTTCTGAGGTGGATTCTACTTCTCCAAGAGTTCGATGTAGAGATTCGCGACAAGAAAGGGTGTGAAAACACTGTTGCAGATCACCTTTCACGAATGTCACCCATTGAGGAGACAGAAGAGCGGCGTCCAATAAAGGATGAGTTTGCTGATGAACACATCCTAGCTGTTATTGGAGTGCCTTGGTTTGCTGATTACGCAAACTACCTTGTTGGCGGTATAATACCCGACGATTTTGATTCTAACCGCAAGAAAAAGTTTGTTCATGATTGCAGGTTCTATCTATGGGATGACCCTTACCTATACAAGAGAGGAGTAGATGGGCTGATAAGACGATGTGTGCCTGAGGAGGAGCAGAAGGATGTGTTGAGAGCATGTCATGACTCGGAATATGGAGGGCATTTTAGTGGGGATCGTACTGCCTCCAAAGTGTTGCAGTCAGGATTGTACTGGCCATCATTGTTCAAAGATTCCCAGGAAATGGTAAAAGAATGTGATAAGTGTCAGCGTACTGGGAACATTTCAAAAAGAAATCAAATGCCCCAAAATTTCATGTTAGAGGTGGAGCTATTCGATGTTTGGGGAATTGACTTCATGGGTCCGTTTCCACCATCATTCGGGAAGAATTACATCTTAGTTGCAGTGGACTATGTCTCAAAATGGGTGGAGGCGGTAGCTTTACCAACTAATGATGCAAAGGTGGTAGTAAAGTTCTTGAGGGAGAACATATTTGCTAGGTTTGGAGTACCAAGAGCACTTATTAGTGATGAAGGAACGCACTTCCTAAATCACCTCATGGAGAAACTCCTGCAGAAATACAATGTGAAGCATCGGATAGCCACCCCTTATCACCCTCAAACAAGTGGTCAGGTAGAGGTGTCTAATAGACAACTCAAACAAATTCTCGAGAAGACGGTGAGTTCATCGAGAAAGGATTGGGCAACAAAGCTAGATGATGCGTTATGGGCTTACCGAACGGCGTTCAAAACACCCATCGGGATGTCACCATACCAACTTGTTTATGGAAAAGCATGTCACTTGCCTTTAGAGCTTGAACACAAGGCATTTTGGGCAACTAAATTCTTGAACATGGACTTGTCTCTAGCAGGAAATTCTAGAATCTTACAGTTGCATGAATTAGAAGAGTTCCGGAATCGTGCGTATGAAAATGCCAAGGTTTACAAGGAACAAACTAAGAAGTGGCACGATAGGAGGATTCAGAAAAAAGAGTTTTGGGAAGGACAGCTGGTCCTTCTGTACAATTCCCGTTTGAAGCTTTTTCCGGGAAAATTGAGATCCAAATGGTCGGGACCATTTGTGGTTCATAAGGTGTTCCCTTACGGTGCAGTTGAAATAAAAAATCAAGCTAATGGAGACATCTTTAAAGTTAATGGGCAGAGATTAAAGCCATATTTCCAAGGTCAACCAGTTGGACAGGTTGATGTCATTCGTCTTGCTTAGTAGGACGATTGACCGTCGAGCCATGCGACGTTAAACGCAGCGCTCCGTGGGAGGCAACCCACGCTTGTTTTCATTAACATGTGTTTTTGTTTTCTTTATTTTGTTTTAGTGCAGGTAGTAGAGTTTGAACAGGTAGGAGCAACTCGAAGAAGGTACAAGTTGATGCTAAGAAGATCATCAACACGGGCGCCCGTGTGTAGCAACACGGCCCGTGTTGAGCCATACTCAGTTGAAAAATGAATTTTTTTTAGGAAAGCTTCAGCACCTGCAACACGGCCACCCGTGTGCAGGAACACGGTCCGTGTTCAGCAACACGGCCACCCGTGTGCATCCACACGGCCGTGTGGTCTATGCGGGCCAGAATTTTAAAATTTTTCCCACTCTTCCATGTGGGCCCCACCTGCGTTATATCTCTCTTCTTCCTCCACCCATTCACTTTTCTCACTTCTCACTCACTTTCTCCATTGAAACCTAGCCTCCACCTTCACTAAAGTCACTCACCCACCATCAAACACCCACTTAATCACCATATTACCTTCACAAAAGTTACTCCACTCATCATCCTCTACATTCCTATCGGTTTAGATTTTGATTTCTCTGCATTTTAATTTCTGCGAATTTTTCCTTTTGTGTGTTGTTTCTTGTTTTGTATTTTTGCAGAGATTTTATCATGCCTCCCCGAAAGACAACTCAGCGCCGCAACGTAAGGGATGATTTTCTTGCAGAATCCTCCCAACCAAGACAACGTGTCCGTCGCGCTTCTAGTCGCGCAACCGGTCGTGGGAGGGACGAAGAAGAGAATGCCCATGGCATTACATTTGCCCTTCCTGAGCACAAAGCCAGGTATGATGTATTAGTGCAGCGTACTTTACTCCCGACCAGGTATATTTGTGATGAGACCCTTGTAAAGTTAGGCCTTAAGGATGAAGTGTACCGCATGTTTCACAACATCGGGATGTTACCGTTTATGTTATTTGAGGCACCGACTTATGAGGGTCTAACTCTTGAGTTTCTGAGCACGGTAGATTTTAAGTTGAGGCACAAATGGAATGGCTCCGAAATGGAGTATTTTGGTAATCTTGAATTCTATATGTTTGGAAATAAGCACACTCTTTCTGTAGAACAGGTTGGGGAAGCCTTAAAATTACCTTCTGCAGGACCAGGAGCCCCACCTGAAACTTTCCCTGCTTGTGAATTTTGGGAAGCTATAACTGGTTCACCGGGGTACAATCCTAGCAGGGCTAAGGCCTCAGGGATTCATAACCCATGCTTCAGGTATGCTCAGAAAGGGTTAGCCTTTACCCTTTTCGCGAGGGGAGATAGCACAGGGGTGTGTGCTAAGAGGGAACTGTTCCTGCTAAATAATATGATTGAGGTAAGTCGTGTAAATGTGGCTGCTTTTGCTGCTAATCACCTTAAACAGGTGGGGAATGCCTCTTCGGGAGAGATCTCTGTGGGTGGGATGATCACCCAGCTAGCTGATTACCTAGAGTATAGTCAACTCTTGATAGAGGAGCCCTCTATCCCAGGTAAGAAGATTGACATGCAGACTCTTGTCAATCAAAAAATGATTGTAGTCCAGCCAGGGTACTACTCTCTCATGATGCACGGGCAGCACATTATGGCACTACCGGCACCTGACACTATTTCTATTGCTAACCGTGCTAACTGGCTGTATGTAGCTACAGGTGGTGATATGGGTGAAAGCCCTCCACATGGTCATAACTTTGCAGGTGATGACATGGAGGATGACATGCCTAACCAGGATCATCCGGTACCACCCCCCCAACAATTCTTCCAGCACACTGATGGGTCATCCTCCATGACTCAAGATCAATGGGGGTGGGTACAGACGGAGATTGGAGCCCTCCGGACTGAGCAGACACGGCAAGGTGTTGAGTTGTTTCGGCAAGGGGCAGTGATAGATGATGTCCAGGAGATGATGCGCCGCCTTATGATGCATTATCCTCAGGATCCCCCTCCTCCACCACCATTTCAGTAAGCGGGTAGGCCCTGTCACACTGGAATTTAAACATTGCGGACAATGTTTCGTTCAAGTGTGGGGGAGGGTCTTACTTCTTATTTTATTTTGCTTTATTGTCTTATTTTTATTTTAGTTGCTTTATTGTTTTCTACTTTCTGTTTTTGAATTTTGACCAGTTCTTTGTCTTTCTGTTTTGTTTTTATTTCGAGTTTCAATGCTGCCATGGTGTTACCAGGTTCGATACAAGTCGGAAAAGGTGCAAACGAATAGAAAGTGGTTGAACAACACAACTCACACTTAATCTCTACAGGCACCACAGAAGTTGACACAACCAAGAAAAGAAGGTAGGACGCAAGGAAGCACACTGAACCAAGAGAGAGTATGGTGAACTTTTGATGAAAGGAAATGGCAAAACACTTAGAGTACGTTGAAGCATGCAAGCTTAACCGACCCGGTGAGACATCAGAGCCAAATGCATAACATCCATATGAGAGTCAAGTTCAGGTATGGCACTATTCACTTTGATTTTGCGTATTTTCTCATAACACAAGCACACTATGAAAGCGCACACTGAGGCAAGTTTTTTTTTGTTTTAACCCCGAGCCTTTTTAACCATCCCGTTTGCATGTTATCCATTGTTAACCCCCTTTGAGCCGTAATTTTTATTTTTGTTCATCGTGTTATTTTTCCACCACTTGCCTTCTCATTGTTTGTATCATTGCTCGGCATTCATAATAGATCACTCGAAAGACATAAAAAGATCTAAGTGTGGGGTTGTAAACCATTGAAGAGTGGAACAAGAAAAGAGTACAAGAAAAGAAAAAAATTTTTGAATATAGATCTTATGAAAACAAAAAGAAAAAAAAAAAGAGAAGAGAAAAAGAATAATGCATGTACCCTTGTCCATTTTTAGCTAAAGAAGGTTTAAACCCCATTCTTAAGATACAGATCAAAATGAGTGAAGAAGTGAACCCTATGAGATGCCGAGCACTTAAAACCAATCGTTATCCCATTCCTTGTTAACCCACCAAACCTAAGCCACGTTACAACCCGAAGACCTCATAAAGTGTGTGTGATCCTTGTGTGTAGTGATTTGAGAATTTATTCAAAGTTAAAAGTAATATGCATGCCTTGATACTATGAGTGTAAACACCTTAACCCGGAGAGATTTTGTGAGAATGTGAAAAGCTTGCAGGTGATAGACGTGCTCGAAGGTGGGAATGCCATGGATAGTCGGAAGAAGGGAACCTTACACTTGATTGCTAAGTGTAGGAACCTTGCGAAAAACCTGGTTGTGTTGTGGAGAAAAGAATCTTGTCGGTGACCTTTTGTTTTGACTCGATACATCACTTGAGGACAAGCAATGAGATAAGTGTGGGGTTGTGATCGGTCACCATTTCTAGTAAGTTTCCACACCTTTTTCCGATCAAAAGTTGTAATCTTGGTAATACAAAGTGGCATTGTTTTAAGTTTTTATATAAGTTCCTTAGTTTTTCGGTTGTTTGAGCTTTTACATTATTAGTGTGTTTAAGCTTCATAAAAATGCCATTTTATGCGTTGGTTGTTAGTATGTTGTTGGCCAGGTTAATCCCGAGAAAGATGGCGCTCCGAGGCGAGAAAAAGGAGCTGAAAGAGCTAAAGAAGAGGCCAACACGGGCACCCGTGTGCACCCACACGGCCGTGTCAAAAGCTGCCTGGAAAGTGGATTCTGGAGAGCAAAACAGAGGTTTTACACGGGCACCCGTGTTCCTGCACACGGCCCGTGTGGAAAAGTGCCCAGAAAGTGAATTTTGAGGTGAGGGCCAGATGGACAACACGGGCACCCGTGTTCCTGCACACGGCCCGTGTTGTTGAGCGCGGGCAGATGTTCTAATTTTGATATTTTGGAAACCTTGGGCCTCATTAAGGGTATTTCGGTCATTCCGGATACTGAGTGAGTGAAGCAACACTACTAAAACCTAACAGGAATAGAAGAGAGGCATCTTGGATCATTGAGCATAGAGAATTACAGAGAAAGAAGAGTCAAGGGTTTTGGAAGAAGATCTTCAAGAGCACTGGCGATTGGAGATCATATCAACCACTAATTTCTTGTAATGACTTCAATTACTCTTGTTGTTTTCTTTATCATTATGAGTAGCTAAACAACACTATGCTAGGGGTGATGTCCCTGAATCTTTTTATGTGATGAATTGTCACAACCGTTGTTGATGAATTTGATGTTTAATTATAAATTGAGTTTTTGATTCATTGTTCTTAATGCTTTATTATATTGGAAAGTATCTTATCGTTCTACGGTTAGGGTTTGGCGTGACAAACCTCCCTAATGCTTGTGAATCAAAACACTTCCGGCAAATCGCTTAGGAATAAGGATTGCACTTTAGTGATCATTCATTCTAGACTCTAATGCATAAAAGACCTAATACTAAATTCAGTTATTGAGGAATTGAGATTGTCTAATTAGTGTTAAGGGGTTCTTCACTAAGGAATTAGGGAGAACTATTTATAGAATTGATACACAGTTATAATTAAATCATCTCATGAACACGGTGGTTTCAAGGAGTTACATAGGATTCATACATCTACCTTAGCATATCTGCTCATATTTGCACCAAGCTATCTTTTATTTAGTGTTTTATTTATTTCTAGTAATTCTAATTAATCAAACAAACCAAAACAACCCCCATGATATTTTTGTTCAATTGAATCATCGTGAAACTTGTAGTTTACACGCAGTCCGCGAGTTCGATACTGGGTATTTACCCTTCTTTACTACTACATCGAGGAAATAGTACACTTGCTATAATTTCACGATCATTTAGAATTCGGTTTTGAATTGTTGTTCTCGAGTGATTTAGAACCGTAGCTTGTTCATGTTGCTACTGTTGTTGTTGCTGAATTTTGCTTGGTGAATTTGTTGTTGAATCCTTTGATTTGCTGCAGTTTAGCTTGTTGATGATGTTGTCACTTTTGAATTGTTCTTGCTTGTTGAAGAACAACTTTGAACTTGTTGCTAACAACTTTGAATTGTTGTTGTAGGCTTTTGATGAAGGTGATGCCACAACACCTCTTTTGGATATTAGGGAGACTTGAAGATGAACTTCAAGTTGGAACTCTCCACCAAGGTATGAACTACTTCTTCACCCCTTTTCAAACTATGGAACTTTTGAAAACTATGAAAAGAGAGAAAGCAAGAACTTAAGTTGCTTTTGTGTGATTTGTTGCAAAGGGGGAACTTCCTATTTATAGGCAAAGTTTAGGGATTTGTAAGGAATTAAGAAACTTGATTGGGAGGTTATAGTCATCTCAAGAATGAGAATAAGAATAAGAATATTCTTCATCATTGCAAGAGATAGAATATATTCTCTATGCAAGTGGCATGAAAAATATCTCTTTGATTCTTTTCTCTTTTTTTGACTTATTCTTTTTGATTTATTTTGTTGAACCTTTGCTAATCTCACCCCTCTTTGTTTTCTTTTTCATGTGACATGAGTATTTTGAAGAAAGCATGAAGAAGCTTGAACTTGAAGGATGAAGACTTTGAAGATTGAAGAATTCAAGAATGTCTTTGAAGTTTTATTTTTCTTTTCCTTGTAATTCCAACTTTGTATGAATGAAACTTTGTAATTCTTGAATTTTAAATAAAGTCCCTTCATTTGTAATTCATTTGTTCCATGTAAAAAAAATATCATTTGTGAATGCTTGAATTTCTTGTTAGAACTTGAATGAAGTTACTATTCTTGAATGATCTTGAATTGAATTTGAATTCCTTTTGAATGTTGAAAATTTGAATGAACCCTTTTTTGAAAGGAATTGGTAGAATATCCTTGAAGTAGTGAACTTTTGAATTTCAAGTCTTGAAACATATTATTGCATCATGAATTTGAAATGATCTTGAACTAAAATTCTTGAATCCATGATCTTGAATCATTTTTGAAATAATTTTCCAACAATGGACATTTTCTTTGCAACTTTGATGAAATTCCCATGAATGATCAAATAATTCATATGATTCAAATCTTCACCATGAGCAATCCACGGACCAAAAAAACCATGAAATAAATTCCAAGCAAATCTCTTTTAAATCACACCAATTGGCAAATGGCGCATTTAAAATGAAAATATCCACGAACATGAATTTATTTTGCAAAGAGTGAGTGATTGAATGAAGAATCCTAATTTGGTCGATTCAAAGCTTTTGAGCTTGTTGAAGTGAATCTTTGAGGACCAAATGTTGACTGTTGATCTTGAATTGAGACACAATTTCCATTGGATGTTGTCATAGGGATTATTTGAAGATGATTGAAACCTTTGATTGACTTCCTGGGGATTTTTAGGGTTTCCCAAATGTGATCCCTGATTTCAGTCCCTGATAGTTCAAAACCCTAATCTGATGATTTGAAATTTCACTGTTGATCAATCCTTGTGTAGGAGATGTCCTGAGCCAATGGATTAGGTCAAAATGATGTACTTGAGATCTTGATATCATGTCCCAAGTCATTAGGTCAAATCCTGAGCAAAAGTCAGGAGTATACTGTCTTCAGTCAAAACCCTAGTTTGGTCGATTCAAAGCTGTTGAGCTTGTTGAAGTGAATCTCTGAGGACCAAATATTGATTATTGATGAAGATAATTCTTTTGAGATGAAGGGAGAACAAAACCCTAATTGATTGTTACTTGTACTGATGAGTAATTTCCTGATTAAATCCTGCTGAGTCACAAGTAGCAAACACAAGCTATGCAATTTGTTAGAGATGCAAATGATGCATATGCAAATGATATGAGGTGGTATCTTAGGTCAAAAATTGGGGTATGACAGATGCCCCTATTTAAGTTTCTTCAACCTGAGACATGAAGATTGAAAATCTTCGTTTTGATAGGGTGGAAGAGACTTAAATATCAGAAGACGCAAATTTTGGACCTAAGATACCAAAATTGCGAATGATGCAAGGATATCTTTACCAAGGGATATCAAGAACTGACTCCACTGGGGACAAGAGATTGGGGAAGGATGTCTCAATCCGTTTTAGGAAGAGAATCCGTTTCTTTTCGGGAAAGCAAGTGTATGCTTCACCGGGGAATGATAGCTTTGTAAGAAAAGCTTACCTATCGACATTACCGACTATCAGCATGGGGATAGACTTGTTTAATAATGCGAAGGTGAAAGGTATGAAACTGTATTACCGACTACCAGCATGGTGATAGACTTGACAAGGTAAAAAGAGTTTCAAAGTTTTGGTTAATATTACCGACTATCAGCCTCGTGATAGACATGTTTAATAATATAACCAGAACAAAAAGTTACCGACTACCAGCCTTGTGATAGTGGTTTTGAAGACATGATCAATTATCAGCCGAGTGATAAAAATGATCCTGGAGACTTTGATAGGGGAATTACTGGATATTCAGCCTTGTGAACAGTAATAAGGCCCTGATTGTCAAATGGTCTTCATGGTTGATTTCCCAGGGAGGAAAAATCTTTTGAAAGAGAAATAAGCTGCTCAGATGATGAGGCTATTGCTTATTGTCTGTTTTTCTCGACTCTATTTGGGGAATCGGAATTTGAATCTCTGGTAAAGACAAGGTTCTATTCATGAATGAATTGGAAAGAAACAGTCAAACAAGACTTTGTACCCATGAGGAATGAACTCAAATGGGGATTTTCTCCTTTGTTTTGAGAGGAGAAACTAAAGCAACCTTCTTCCACGAGGAATGATCTCAGTGGGGAACTGGAGAAAGAAAATTTTATTTCTGCTTATGGGTGACAACCTATTGGAGAGATGACACGCCCATACCCGTTTCTTTTTTTCTTTTTCTCTTTTTTTTATTTGGGATAGATATATCCTGAACAAGTGATTTTGAAGCAAACATTGAAAAATGCAAGAATGCATAAATGATGCAAATATGTATGAATGATGAATGTCATGAATGTAGCATGCATGCCGACAATACTGACAGACAAAGAAGTATATACTGGAGAAGGACCGACGTCGCAATACAACCAGATACTTGGCAAATGTTTTTCAACACGGTGTAGATAACACAGGTGATGAATGGTGCTGTGTGCTTTAAACCTCTCTGGGGAAGATAAGCAATTTTTTCTCACTGAGATGGAAGAATCTTCTTTACTGGAGATGGAAAATCTTCGACACTGGGGATAGAAGACCTTCTTCACTGGGGATAAAAGACCTTCTTCACTGGGGATAGAAGAGCTTCTTCACCTCGAGGGATAATTGCTTCAAGAATTCTTTTCTGGGACAAGAATACCGTTGTCTCAACAATTTTTCCGGGAGAATCCTTTTGTTCATCCTATGGAGACGACTGCTGATGTTCCTTCTGTTGTTCACAACTCAAAGGAAAATTTCGCTTTTATTTTGAAAAGAAAAGTGAAGTAAATTCATTTAAAACTTATTTTTTTTTGCTTTTTTTTTCAAAAGTGAATAACACAATTAAAGCGTCATTTTGCAAGCTGAAAGAAATTAAAGATTGCAAACAAATGGGCACAAGGCTCAAATTTATTTAATAGGATGGTAATCAGCTAAAGGCGTGATTCCATGGAGTATTTACAAAAGTTGGAAATGGTAATTATGCGGAAAAGGCTACATTGAAAGCAATAACCACTATTCCCCCCAACAACTTTGAGTTCCAACTGTGCTGGTTGCTTCAGATTGGTGTTGATTTGTTTGAAGATCCTTTGATGAAAAAGACTTTTCAGGTGACGAAGTATGGACTGATGCAGTTACTTTGTCATTAATCCTTAATTTTTGCCTAGATTGCCCTTTCAGGTTTTCAATCTACCAGGATGATTTTTTTTCTGTTTATTGTCTCTAATTTTTGCCTGGACCGCCCTTTTGGGTTATCAGTCCACCGAGACGCTCATTTTTGCCTAAGTCGCCCTTTGCGGGTTTTCAACTTACCGAGCTGTTCTTTTGTTCTTTTTTTAGACAAAGTATTTCTTGACTGCATCAGCATTCACAGGATGTGGGAGTTCATCACCATCCATGGTTGCAAGAGTCATGGCGCCGCCAGAAAATGTTCTTTTGACAACATATGGGCCTTCGTAATTAGGAGACCATTTGCCCCTAGAATCTGGTTGAAAAGACAAGATCTTTTTAAGCACGAGGTCGCCTTCTTGAAATTCACGAGGTCGAACCTTTTTATTGAAAGCTTGTTTCATCCTTGCTTGGTATAACTGTCCATGGCATAGAGCAGTCATACGTTTCTCTTCGATTAAATTCAACTGATCGTATCTGCTTTGACACCATTCAGCCTCTAATAACTTGGTCTCCATGAGGACTCTCATTGATGGGATTTCAACTTCTACGGGGAGCACAGCTTCCATGCCGTATACTAGAGAAAAGGGAGTTGCCCCTGTTGAAGTACGCACTGAAGTACGGTATCCATGTAAAGCAAATGGCAGCATTTCATGCCAGTCTTTGTAAGTGACGACCATTTTCTGGACGATCTTCTTAATGTTCTTGTTAGCAGCCTCAACTGCGCCGTTCATTTTTGGTCTGTAAGGAGAAGATTTATGATGCTCAATCTTGAATTCCTCACATAATTCTTTCATCATCTTGTTGTTCAAGTTTGAACCATTATCGGTAATGATCTTGCTGGGAACACCATATCGGCAAATGATGTTATTCTTGATAAACCTCACAACCACTTGTCTTGTAACATTGGCATAAGATGCTGCTTCGACCCATTTGGTGAAGTAATCAATGGCTACCAAGATGAAACGATGACCGTTTGAAGCTTTCGGTTCGATCATTCCGATCATGTCGATACCCCACATGGAGAAATTCCATGGAGATGAGAGAACGTTGAGTAGAGTCGGTGGCACATGGATCTTATCTGCGTAGATCTGGCACTTGTGACATCTCTTCACGTGTTTGTAACAATCAGATTCCATTGTCAACCAATAGTATCCTGCTCTTAAGATCTTTTTGGACATTGCATGCCCGTTTGAATGAGTTCCAAAGGACCCTTCATGCACTTCATGCATTAACATGTCTGCTTCGTGTCTGTCCACGCATCTGAGCAAAACCATGTCGAAGTTTCTTTTGTATAGCACATCTCCGTTCAGGAAGAAACTGCCAGAAAGTCTCCTTAGAGTTTTCTTATCTTTGTTTGATGCCCCAAGTGGGTACTCTTGAGTTTGAAGGAAGCGTTTGATGTCGTGGAACCACGGTTTATCATCGACGACTGCTTCAGTTGCAAACACATAGGCGGGCCTTTCAAGGCGCGTGATTCTGACTGTAGGCATATCATTCCAGTGATTGACTTTGAACATGGAAGATAAAGTAGCCAAGGTGTCTGCCATTCGATTCTGATCTCGAGGTATATGATGCAATTCAACCTTGTTGAAGAAAGTCAACAGACGTCTTGCATAATCTCTGTAAGGAATCAAACCAGGGTGGTAAGTTTCCCACTTGTCTTTGATTTGGTTGATCACAAGGGCTGAATCTCCATATATGTCGAGGATCTTGATCCTTAAGTCAATGGCTTCTTCGAGACCCATGATACAAGCTTCGTATTCTGCGATGTTGTTGGTACAATCAAATAGCAATCTGGCGGAGAACGGGATATGAGTACCCTTGGGAGTGATGATGATTGCCCCAATTCCGTTGCCAAAAGCGTTTACTGCTCCATCAAAAATTAGACCCCATCTTGATCCAGGGTCAGGACCTTCTTCGGGTAACGGTTCGTCACAATCTTTCATCTTCAAGTACAAGACATCTTCATCAGGAAAGTCAAACTTGAGAGATTGATATTCATTAATTGGTTGATGCGCCAAATGATCGGCGAGAATGCTTCCTTTGACGGCTTTTTGAGCACGGTATTCAATGTCATATTCGGATAATAGCATTTGCCATCGGGAAATCCTTCCGGTTAATGCAGGCTTTTCAAAGACATACTTGATCGGATCCATTTTGGAGATTAACCAAGTAGTATTGTTGATCATGTATTGGCGGAGACGTTTTGAAGCCCAAGCCAAAGCACAACATGTTTTTTCGAGCATGGAGTAACGTGACTCACAGTCTGTGAATTTCTTACTCAGGTAATAGATGGCATGCTCCTTCTTACCGGTTTCATCTTGCTGTCCAAGCATACAGCCCATGGATTCTTCCAACACAGTAAGGTACATGATTAATGGTCTTCCTTCAACTGGAGGAATCAGTATTGGTGGTTCTAACAGGTACTCTTCGATACTGTCAAACGCTTTCTGGCAATCTTCAGTCCATACAACCCCTTGATCTTTGCGGAGAAGCTTGAAAATTGGCCCACATGTAGCAGTCATTTGAGAGATAAATCTGGAGATATAGTTCAATCGTCCGAGAAATCCTCTTACTTGCTTTTCAGTCTTTGGTGCAGGCATCTCTTGAATAGCTCTGACTTTGTCGGGATCTACTTCAATACCTCTTTGGCTGACAATGAAACCCAAGAGTTTTCCAGATCTAACCCCAAAAGTACATTTGTTAGGATTCAAGCGAAGCTGATATTTCCTTAGTCGTTGAAACAACTTCAAAAGGTATTCAATATGTTCTTCTTCTGTGCTGGACTTGGCTATCATGTCGTCCACATAGACTTCAATTTCTTTATGCATCATGTCATGAAAGAGAGTAGTCATTGCCCTTTGGTAAGTGGCGCCTGCATTCTTCAATCCAAACGGCATTACTTTGTAGCAAAAGGTACCCCATGGGGTGATGAAAGATGTCTTCTCCATGTCTTCAGGAGCCATCTTGATCTGATTATAACCGGAGAACCCGTCCATGAAGGAAAAGACGTTGAACTTAGCGGTGTTATCAACCAGCATGTCGATATGAGGTAATGGAAAGTCATCTTTTGGACTGGCCTTGTTCAAGTCACGGTAGTCAACACACATTCTGACTTTGCCATCTTTCTTCGGAACTGTTAGCCAACCATTGAGGATATTCTGAGGTGACAAGAAAACCTGCGTCGAGCTGTTTTTGAACTTCTACTTTGATCTTGTTAGCCATATCAGGGTGAGTCCTTCACAATTTCTGCTTAACTGGCGGACATTCTGGCTTCAATGGCAAGTAATGCTGAACAATATTGGTATCCAACCCAGGCATGTCTTGGTAGGACCAGGCAAACACGTCAACATATTCTTTGAGAAGGTCTGTCAACTTACTCTTGACATCAGTATCAAGCAGCGATCCAATGGTCACTTCTTTTTTGTCTTCTTCAGAACCCAAATTGATCTTTTCTAAAGGCTCTTTGTGAGGCAGAATGGCTCTTTCCTCGTGCTTAAGTAATCGAGAGATCTCGTCCGGGATCTCCTCTTCTTCCTCTTCTTCGGCTTCGAACACAGGAAACTCAAAGTTGGGAGAGGGCATAGGGTTATTGCATTCAATGGGTTTATCAATAGTAAATCTGCACATGTGATTTATATCTATTTCAGAAAATTTATGAATGCAGGAGTGTATGCAGATCTTTTTTGAAAAAGTTTTTTTTTTTTTTATTTTGGTTTTTTAGGATTACCATTTCCAGAAAAAAGCACAAAATAAAACACATAATGTAGGGAATTCAAAATGACGCTTTATTTATGATTCATTTTTGAAACAAAGCCCTAAACACAAACTCATTTGCCTTGGGCAGGACAAAGAGGGAAACTTTTAAAACAAAGCCCTATACACAAAGTTATTTGGGCGGAACATTTAAAAGCGAAGCCCTATAAAACATCTCTCTGCTTTGGGCAAGGCAGGAGGTCAAAATAACAGCGAGGTGATTACTTTGAGCGGCGAACAACATTCGGAACGTCGACAGCTTTCCAGTAGCAACGAACTCCTCTATGTATTATGTATTCAGGAAAATTCTCCCCAGAGTTGTCTTCAGTATTGACCGCTGGTCGAGCAGGATTTGAAGGCCCTGGTTTGTCAACCTTGTTCTTTGTAGAGTTGAAACGGTCTTCTTCTACTTCTTGAAGAGCATAAGATGAGTCACAATCTTCAGAATTTTCAGGATGTATTTCCCAGTCTTCAGGATGAAGAGACTCATTGTCAGCGACACTTTCTGAGTCAGTTGCGGGACCATCTTCCCCTTCATCTTCAAAAATGGCATTTATGTGATAATAACCATCTTCAGGATTGTTAATCTTGGCAGATGCATTGAATCCGAAATCTCCAGTAATTTCAGGTTGCTGAGAAAATTGACAAGGCTGATAAGCCTCTTCTGGTTGACTATTATATTCAAAGGAATCTCCCCATCCAGTTGGTTGGATATCTTCAATCGCAATCTTGTAACTTTCAGGTGCAGTGTATTTCACCATATAATCAAATTTTCCACTTGGTTGTCCCAAGGTGTCCCAGATCTCTGCAGGAATAGGCTCAGTTTCTTTGCCTTTGGGTTTCTCTGACGGAGGATATGGTTCTTCCTGAGATATGTATCCCGAGTCATAACATTTCCATTCTTCTTCATCGTCGGAGAGACCTTCTTCGATGCATTCTTCGATAAGGACATTAACCTCTTGAGGAATTGGGTTAAGGAATCCTCCACTAATGAATGTTTCCTTGATCGGACGAAGGGTTTCATCATTCTTGGTGCAGTTTGAGAATGTTGGTGAACATCCGAGACCTGCTCTAGTTTCATTCTTGGTCGGGATCACAACTTGCCCCCAGCCAGTGGTAGTTCCATCTTTCACTACTTTTACCGCCTCTTTGTAAGAAGAGATTGATGCTTTCTTCTTGGAAGATTCGTCTTCTAAAGAGAGACCTTGGAACTGCGTTCCTTCCACATCATCAGCACTAATGAAAGAGAAATTGGATAAATGGCTCACCATCAAGGCTTGTTCTCCACTTATCGTTACCAATTTTCCATTTGTTACAAATTTTAACTTTTGGTGGAGCGTAGAAGTTACTGCCCCTGCTTCATGGATCCATGGTCGTCCTAACAGACAGCTATAAGCAGCTTGAATGTCCATGACTTGGAAAGTGATTTGGAATGTATGTGGACCAATTGTCATGGGAAGATTGACTTCGCCGATAACAGATTTTCGCGATCCATCAAATGCTTTGACAACTACACCACTGAACTTCATAGGCATTCCTTGGTAAGACAAGCGAGCAAGAGTCGTCTTTGGCATCACATTCAAGGAAGATCCGGTGTCTACCAGCACATTGGACAAAGAGTCTGACTGACAGTTCATAGAAATGTGCAAAGCAAGATTGTGATTTTTACCCTCCTCGGGGAGTTCTTCATCACAGAAGCTTAAATTGTTACAAGCTGTTATGTTAGCTATTATCCCATCAAAATGATCAACAGTCACATCATGGTCTACAAAAGCTTGATCTAAGACTCTCATCAGGGCTTCCCTGTGGGCTTCTGAATTCAACAGCAATGAAAGTATGGAGATTTTTGAAGGAGTCTGCATAAGCTGATCCACAATCTTGTATTCACTTCTTTTGATAAGCTTCAAAATTTCATCAAAGTCAGGATTGACATTGGTTCCACTGGACTGACCAACATCAGTGTTTGTATTACTGACAGGAGTTTCCACAGGATTCTCTACTGGTGTATTGACAGGATTTTGCCCAGTAACAGGAGCAACAGGCTGCTTTGGAGGTAGCGGAGTATACACACGTCCACTTCTTGTTACACGACTCACATCAGCAATGTTTACAACAGACGAGAGAGTTGGTAAAGGAACTTCTTGTCCATTCTTTATCATTGTGGCATTGTAGTTGTATGGAACTGCCTTGTTAGAGTCATAAGGAACAGGTCCAGGTAGACAGATGATCAAAGGAGCAATAGGAACCTTCGGCTTGTTGTAAGTAACTTCCATGCGCTCAGGCATGTTGAAATGAGGAACGATGACGTTAACTGTAGGCATTTCCGAGTTGATATCTGAGACTAAAAGCTCATGCGGATAACATCCTATCATGTTAACTTCATTTTCATCTCTATTTCTGTAGATCTCAATAGTACCATTATCTAGCAAAACTTGGAGATCTCTTCTCACAATCGAACACCCGTGAGGATCCACACAACATATTCTACAGGAACCGTATTGATGTTGGCGAAAATTCTGCCCCCGACAAAGAGTGGCGTGCATTTGTACCAAATCTGCTCTTGAGAAGTTGATATTATAGACTCGGTATTGGCCAGGACATCCATATACCATGTTTACAACATGCCCCCCATGATTGGGCAGCGGATTTGCTTGCACATTAGGATTCAAATTTCTGAAAGAGAGGAGATTAGATCTAACCAACCTCTGAACTTCATATTTCAAAGCTATGCAATGCTCAAGATCATGGCCAGGTGCTCCTTGATGATAAGGGCATGAAACCTCAGCTTTGTACCACCATGGGAGTCTCTCAGTACTGGTGGTGGTGCTTTAGTTTGAATAAGGCCTCTTTCAATCAGTGCAGGGTACAATTCTGTGTAGGTCATCGGAATCGGATCGAACTGTGGAGCTCTTTGTACTCGATTCTGATTATTGTTTAACTGCTGAGCCTGTTGTCGAGGCTGTTGTTGTTGAAACTGAGGAGTGAATCCTGGATTCGGTGTTGTGTTAACGACTGGTGTGATAGAAGCAACCTGTCGTTGACGATTGACATTTCCTCTTGGCTTCCCTTGGGATACCATGTCAACACTTTGTTCTTTCTTCTTTTGGAAACCACTTCCAAACTTTTTGATTCCACTTGAAGATCCACCTTCTTTAGTCAGACGTCCGGTTCGGACTCCTTCTTCTAGACGCATTCCCATATTTACCATTTCGGTGAAATCACTTGGAGCACTAGCAATCATGCGTTCATAGTAAAACGGACTGAGAGTATTCAAGAAGATCTTTGTCATCTCTTTCTCTTTTAATGGTGGATTAATCTGAGCAGCAGTTTCTCTCCATCGTTGGGCATATTCTTTGAAAGCTTCATGATCTTTCTGAGCCATGGATCGGAGCTGATCTCTGTCTGGAGCCATATCCGAGTTATACTTGTATTGTCGGACAAAGGCCTCACCTAGGTCATTGAAAGTCCGAATATTAGTGCTATCCAAGCCTGTGTACCACTTCAGTGCGGCACCAGTCAAACTGTCTTGAAAGTAATGGATAAGCAACTGATGATTATCTGCATAAGTAGACATCTTCCTGGCATACATCACAAGATGACTTTGCGGACAAGAACTGCCTTTGTACTTCTCAAAGTCTGGGACCTTGAATTTAGCAGGTATCTGTACACTGGGAACCAAACATAGTTCCTGGGCATTCTTTCCAAACAAATCTTTTCCACGAATAGCTTTGACTTCCAACTGAATCTTGTTGAATTGTTCTTGGAGATCTCCTACAAGGCTTCGCTGATTTGTGCTATCACCCTGATCATGATAAATCTCATTGCCATCATAAGGAACAGTGTGAACCATAGGAGTCGGAACCGTCATAGTGGGTTGAGAAAGTGCCATAGTAACTTGAGAAAAAGTTATCCCCTGATTTGGAGTGAACTGTGAACTCTGAGCAGCAGGCGCTTCAGTTGTGGATGTTTGAACCCCAGAAACATTATGGCGGAAACCTGTACCAAAGCTGAAAGGCGTGCCCCAACCTTCTGGCATGGAGAAAGATGGAATGCCGAATGCAACCGTAGAAACTGGAGTAGTGACCTCAGATGTTACTGTTGCTTGACTGTTAGGTGGCGGCGGCTGATTCTGTGCGGCCATTAAAGAGTCAACCAGAGTAGTGAGACTTTCCAACTTTTCCTGAAGAGTGGTCACTGTACCACGGAGCTCAATATTCTCTTGTTCAGAGTGTTCCATTACTCTTCTTATGCTTGAACGAGTATTGTATCTGTGATCTGATTGCGAGCGCGGTCGAGAAACTTTGAGACGCGACAGCTTGACGATCTAATGGAGAAAGATCCAAAAGATAAGACTCTATACAACAGACTCGATATGCAGAATGATGTATGCAAAAAGAAATTTATGATTTTTCCAAATATTTTAAAGATTATTTTCTTGCAAACATTTGTACACAAACTGTTCTTTTATTCAATAAATGGGAAATGTTACAACATTGGAGCATAGCTCCTTACAAAAGCAAATGATAAATAAACAGCTAAACAATCCTAAGCATCTTCATCAGACGAAGAACCAAATGCATTGTGCAGCTTGAGCTTCATGATTTCTTTCCCATAGTAAGCTTTCAATTCGGCCTTTTCGGTCTTTAGCTTGTCAACAATATTCTTCCAATCGTCAGGAGTTGGAGCGTTGCTTGTTGAACCTTCAGGTTTTTTCTTGCTTTCTTTGATGTACCTCTTGATTGCAGCGTCTTTCTGACGAATCTTCTCATCTTTACTCATGAGCCATCCATCTTGACAGTAGAGAGTTTCTTCGTGATCTTTCACTTGTTTCTTCAACCTTCTGTTTTCCATATCGGTCCTACGAAACTTGTGCTCCCAAGCGTTTTTCTCTAACCTCATCTTGGCTAAAGTGTCTTGGTATTCCTTCATAGTGGGAATGGGAATATTGGGTAGTTGAGGTACCACAAGAGACATGGGTTTTTCATAATCATAAGGCATTTGAAACTCCTTTGCTCTTTTCTTTACCCAGCAGGTGTAGGCGTCCGTAGCAATGCAATTCTTTTCCTCACCTTTTTCTTTCCATCGGACGTCGTACCAAGCTCTCATCATTCTTGTCTTCAACCTTTGAGGATCTTCCCTTTCTTGATAGAAGTAGCTTTCTACTGCGAGACCAACAGGTTTAACTGAATTTGCATACCCGAGTTGTCGTCGGGCTAAGATCGGATTGTAGTTAATTCCTCCTTGTGTACCAATGAGAGGTACGTTGGCGAATTCTCCGCAACTATCAATGGTTTCTGTACCACAGCGAGCCAAGGTATACCAACGGATATCATTATTAGTAAGAGACATAAGTCTTCGAGGCCAACGCAAACCTTCTCGGTTTTCTGTGAAAATAGGAGACTCAGGTAAGTGTGAAACAATCCATTTGAACAATAGAGGTGCACAACATACAATGATTCCACCGCCTTGGCGATTCCTATGATGGACAGAGAAATACATGTCACCAAGCAAAGTCGGAACAGGATTTCCAATCAGAAAAATCTTTATGGCATTGATATCAACAAAGTTGTCGACATTGGGAAACAGAACCAACCCATAGATGAGCAAGGCTAGTACAGCTTCAAAAGCTATCATGCTACCGGTTTCGATGAAATCAAAGGCTTTCTTTACCAGGAAGTGTGAAGTTAAACCCGGAAGGTTTCCTTTGGTAGTCCAATTACTCTCTACTTCAGATTTCTTCAAGTGGATACTTGTTGCAATGACATGTGACTTAGGAATGGCTTCCAAACCATTGAAAGGTATTTTGTCAGACACAGGAATACCCAAAAGATTGGCATATTCTTCCAAGGTCGGTACCAACTGGTAGTCTGGAAAGGTAAAACAACGGTAAACGGGATCATAGAACTGAACCAGAGTTTTGAGAAGTCCTTCATCAACATGAGTGTTCAGGATAGGCAAAAGCTTTCCATAACTTTTCCTAAAATTAGAAGGATTTCTTGGTATGCCTTTTTACTTCTTCCATGACTAAATCCTAAAATGTTTGCAAAGAAAATTTCTCTAAATCTTTGGAAAAATCATGTTTTTATGGAAAAAATAGGTTTTTTTTTTTTTTTTGAATGTATGAATGCGTGGATGCATGAATGCCACATATTCAAACATGGTAAAACAGACATGGTAATGGTAACGCAAACATGGTACACAAACATGGTAATTCAAACATAGTACACACAGGTTCAAAGGTCCAGCGTCACGAGCATGAGGTCAGAGAACCAAATAGGGATAGATCTAGTTAATCACCTGTACAACATGTTCTACTGATACGTCAGAGTCTACATTTTTCTTTCGGATATTACCGGCTTTCACAACTAAACTGATGAGCCAGAAATATTCTCAAGAAAAACTCGTCTGAGTGTGGTTCTCCGCATGACAACTATCCAAGTCTTCACCTGGATCGTTTCTGCACCACGTCCTAATAAGGCCAGGATGGGTTGGGGTTCTACGGTCTCTCAGCTTCTACAGTTCAATGCGGCAATAATGTCTTCGCTACGAAAGCATGCTAAACATATATTACCAACAAGGAACCTCCACTGAGCGGAAGGATTCTCAAGTGCGCCTGCACATGACTATACCCTCCACCTAATTTCTTATGTGTACTTAATCCGGGTTAGGATTTGTCCATAATGTATCACTTGTAACAGAACCACACAAGTAACAGAACCAAAGAATCACACATGTAACAAAAATTAAAATAAAAACAATAATTAGAAATAACCATTCCTTTGGAAACAATAAAAAGATGATCCCCAGTGAAGTCGCCATTTTTCTGTCGCGGGCGAAAAACCGTTTTGTTCCTCTTTTTTGTGGGATGAGACACCTGATGCCTTCTTTGGGCTCGAGTGCTCATAAAAATGATTTTTCTTTTATTTCGACCAAACTTTTTATTATTTCCAAAGGAGGAAAAGGAAAAAAGCTGCAATAACCTAAAAGTGGGGGGAGATCTTGGGTAAGAGGGTTGGTTATACGAAGGGAAGGTATTAGCACCCAACGTATCTGTAGTACTCTACAGGGTTCTTTATTGTTTTTCATTCTATGTTACGGTGGAGGTTCTGTTGTGAAATAGGTGGGACCTAAGGTGTCTGTTTGATTATGCTCGCAAAGATCATCGCGATCCTCTGCATACATATCCCTTAGAGGGAATCAGAGCATCTGTAGCTCGGGGTCTACGGGTGCTAAGGTTTGAATGGTTTTTTTTGTTTTGTTTTGCTCGCCAAGGATCGACCTTGTGCCTACGTATTCTCAAAGGGATGTTGAGAAAGTCAGAGCAATCGTAGTTCCCACTTATGCTAGTGGAAGCAAAGGAAAATAGACAAATGTCGTCTAAATGCTAGATGTATCTAATCTATATCATCACATACATCTGTTTGATTTTGTTTGTTTAACCAGCCTTGTGGCAAAAACTTTCAATGAAGTCAGCCTTGTGACAAAAAGTTTTGATTAATCAGCCAGCCTCGTGGCAAAAGTTTCAATGAAGTCAGCCTTGTGACAAAAACTTTGATTAATCATCCAGTACGGTGGTAAAACAGTTTGATTTGATTAGCCAGACTTGTGGCAAAAAGTTTGATTGATTAGCCAGACTTGTGGCAAAAAAGTTTGATTGATTGATTGTTTGTGATGATATATAAGAGATACTCCTAGCATAGAGATGAAAAATGTCTAATCTCCTAGGGTATTTGGTTTTGGATATTGGGGGATGCTTATAAGAAGCCCGTGGGTCCTTGTACGAAGCCCAAGAGAAGGCTATCCGAGGGTCCTTGCATTGTAAGCCCAAGAGGAGGCTATGGGAGGGACAATCCAGGGTCCTTGCATTGTAAGCCCAAGAGGAGGCTATGGGAGGGTCACTCGTTTGTACAAAGCCCAAGGGGAGGCATGGTATAGTTGGTTTGAGCTCTTAGAGCGATTTCACCGGGAAACCATACTCTATGTCCTAACCTAAACTAGTGGAGATTCTTTGCACAAAGCCCAATAGGAGGCTATGGGGAACCTAGTGTTGTACTAAGTTGAACAAGTATATATAACACAAACACACATATGAACAAGTACGAACAAATATGCACAAGTACATGAACAAATATGAACAGTTACAAAGTGTGTGTATATAATGGAGTTTATGAAGGAAATATACCTGTAAGCATGATCCATTTGTATACACAGGGCTCGGGACTCATACTCGGGGAGAGGTCCAGTTGAGTTTATTCAAAGCTATACAAACAGGTATTTACAAAGGGGCTTGGGACTTATACCTACATGGAGGCCCATGGTATTTTTGGGAAGATTTAAAGAAACCTTCATTTTTGGTTTGTTATTCAAAGTTAAAAAACAGATTGAGATATGTACAAAAGGTGTATGTACAAAAAGGCGTACAATGAAATACCTAATTTCATGTACTGGAGTGGGTATGTACAAAAGGGCTTGGGGCTTATACCTACATGGAGGCCCATGGTATATTGAAAAGTTTTGTTTCTTTGGAGTTTTGTTGCTTTGAAAATGATTTGAAAATTGTTTGAAAATTGTTTATTTTGAAGAAGTTTTATTGTTTTTTAAAAAAAATGTTTTGAAAACGGTAAGAAAAGAAATGAAATGGGACTTACACTCTCTAATATTCGAGAGGCCCCACTGTTTTGAAAAACAATGGATGATTTGAAAGTGAATTGATTACTGTTGTGAAAACAGTTGATTGAGTTTTAGGCTTACCTCGAAGAATGAGAAAATTGGATTTCTGAGTTTGAGGTGTTACCGTGATCCTCAAGTAATGTGCTTGGAATAAATTAGGATCTCAACAGATATTAAGCATCCTTACCAGCAGAAAAGATTGTCGAATAAGCTCACAGTTTTCAGCATTCCATGATCATCCAGTAATTGTTTATGGAATTCTACAGCAAATGGAAGACCAAACAAAACAGACAGATCCAAAAGACAACAGAGAAATAATCTCGAAGTCTCGGATGAAGTTAGAAAATTCAAGTAAAATGTGCAACAGTAACCAATTAGAAATTTAAATGATTAACTACACAAAATAATATGAAAATATCAAATTCAAATTAATTCTAAAAGAAGATATTTTTTGTGGTTTTTTCATGAAAAGAGATAAAATAATTAGAAACACAAACTTAAATATGCATCTAATATATTTTTGTTGTTTTAATAAGAATTAAAAAAACATACTTATGAACATATGAAAATATTAAAAACATATTTTTGTCATTTTTAATAAGGATTAGAAAATAAAACTAAATCCTATATTAAATTAAAAATACTAAGTTTTATGTAAAACTATTTTCTAAAGAAAACTTAAAAGAAATAGTTAATAAAAAAAACTAAGTATTTGGGCCAGAGGGGGTGTGAAATCTGAAAGAGAGGTGTGCAGCCCAAACTGAAATAAAAAAAAGGATGGGCCGGACCGGGTCGGGTCAGGATGACCTGGATCCGCCCAACAATCTATTCCAAACATGGGTTAAAGAAACCCTAGCCAAAAGAAATGAGGCAGCGCTCATTCTCTTCTCCCTCACGTGTTCACGTTCTCATAAAAAACAAAAACAATTCTCTGCTTCTCTCTCTCACGGAACAACGACAACAACATTGAAGCTCTCTCTCAAATTCGTTAGCCCTCTCATTGAAGAACAACGAAAAAGACTCTCGGTTCTCCTCTTTCAAACGATTATCTCTCGCTCTCTCACGATAGTGAACAGCAGGAACTCGGCGGTTCCTCTCTCTCATTCATTTGCTTTTGCCGAATCAAATAGCCTTCGAAATTTCCGGCGGCCATGGGAGGAAAATCAGAAGCAAAAATCCAGGTATGCTTCTCTTTAACTCATCTTTTAATTGTTCAGTTAAACCCCAAGCTCACCACCACAGTTAATCATATTCAGACTCAAACCTAAAACTAGCAAACTGTAAATGGCTTTGTGCAATTTTATTATTGATGAATCAATTGAAATATTGGAGTTAATTCTGGTGTATTAAGCTTAGTTTATAGAGAAGATTTAGCATAATTTTCTCTGTATTTTCAGTTATAGCAAATTCAAGCTTTATGTGCTTCTGGTGATTTTTGTGTTACAGGAAAACTAAAGTTCACAGTAACTGCAATATTGAGACTGAGAGTGGAGATGGCTTACCTGCGGCTAGAAGACTTTAGCCGGATCATTGTTGCAGGTATGTGTCGATTATTTCTCCTTTGAAATTCTGCAAGCTGCTACTGCTTTGAATTAGTTGATGTTGTTGAGCAATTCTTCGTGTTTCTGAACCGTTGCAAATTCTGTTTGCTGCTGAATTTTTGCTTTGAATTGTTGCAACTGATGTTGTCCCGATTTTCTTCCTGAAAATAATCTGCAAATTAACTTGTTGTTATTGCTGAGTCGATTGGATTGCTGCAGGTTTGTCGGTGTTTTTGAATTTCATTTGTGGTAGAGAGGTTTGAAGTTGGATGATGAGGTGAAGATAAACAAACTGTAAGTTGCTATCTTTTTCCTCCTTGTGGTTTGTTGAATCGAAACCGTGTTGTTGCAACTGTTGTAATTGCAGTGTCGGTGTCGTTTAGAATTCGGTTTTGAATTGTTGTTCTCGAGTGATTTAGAACCGTAGCTTGTTCATGTTGCTACTGTTGTTGTTGCTGAATTTTGCTTGGTGAATTTGTTGTTGAATCCTTTGATTTGCTGCAGTTTAGCTTGTTGATGATGTTGTCACTTTTGAATTGTTCTTGCTTGTTGAAGAACAACTTTGAACTTGTTGCTAACAACTTTGAATTGTTGTTGTAGGCTTTTGATGAAGGTGATGCCACAACACCTCTTTTGGATATTAGGGAGACTTGAAGATGAACTTCAAGTTGGAACTCTCCACCAAGGTATGAACTACTTCTTCACCCCTTTTCAAACTATGGAACTTTTGAAAACTATGAAAAGAGAGAAAGCAAGAACTTAAGTTGCTTTTGTGTGATTTGTTGCAAAGGGGGAACTTCCTATTTATAGGCAAAGTTTAGGGATTTGTAAGGAATTAAGAAACTTGATTGGGAGGTTATAGTCATCTCAAGAATGAGAATAAGAATAAGAATATTCTTCATCATTGCAAGAGATAGAATATATTCTCTATGCAAGTGGCATGAAAAATATCTCTTTGATTCTTTTCTCTTTTTTTGACTTATTCTTTTTGATTTATTTTGTTGAACCTTTGCTAATCTCACCCCTCTTTGTTTTCTTTTTCATGTGACATGAGTATTTTGAAGAAAGCATGAAGAAGCTTGAACTTGAAGGATGAAGACTTTGAAGATTGAAGAATTCAAGAATGTCTTTGAAGTTTTATTTTTCTTTTCCTTGTAATTCCAACTTTGTATGAATGAAACTTTGTAATTCTTGAATTTTAAATAAAGTCCCTTCATTTGTAATTCATTTGTTCCATGTAAAAAAAATATCATTTGTGAATGCTTGAATTTCTTGTTAGAACTTGAATGAAGTTACTATTCTTGAATGATCTTGAATTGAATTTGAATTCCTTTTGAATGTTGAAAATTTGAATGAACCCTTTTTTGAAAGGAATTGGTAGAATATCCTTGAAGTAGTGAACTTTTGAATTTCAAGTCTTGAAACATATTATTGCATCATGAATTTGAAATGATCTTGAACTAAAATTCTTGAATCCATGATCTTGAATCATTTTTGAAATAATTTTCCAACAATGGACATTTTCTTTGCAACTTTGATGAAATTCCCATGAATGATCAAATAATTCATATGATTCAAATCTTCACCATGAGCAATCCACGGACCAAAAAAACCATGAAATAAATTCCAAGCAAATCTCTTTTAAATCACACCAATTGGCAAATGGCGCATTTAAAATGAAAATATCCACGAACATGAATTTATTTTGCAAAGAGTGAGTGATTGAATGAAGAATCCTAATTTGGTCGATTCAAAGCTTTTGAGCTTGTTGAAGTGAATCTTTGAGGACCAAATGTTGACTGTTGATCTTGAATTGAGACACAATTTCCATTGGATGTTGTCATAGGGATTATTTGAAGATGATTGAAACCTTTGATTGACTTCCTGGGGATTTTTAGGGTTTCCCAAATGTGATCCCTGATTTCAGTCCCTGATAGTTCAAAACCCTAATCTGATGATTTGAAATTTCACTGTTGATCAATCCTTGTGTAGGAGATGTCCTGAGCCAATGGATTAGGTCAAAATGATGTACTTGAGATCTTGATATCATGTCCCAAGTCATTAGGTCAAATCCTGAGCAAAAGTCAGGAGTATACTGTCTTCAGTCAAAACCCTAGTTTGGTCGATTCAAAGCTGTTGAGCTTGTTGAAGTGAATCTCTGAGGACCAAATATTGATTATTGATGAAGATAATTCTTTTGAGATGAAGGGAGAACAAAACCCTAATTGATTGTTACTTGTACTGATGAGTAATTTCCTGATTAAATCCTGCTGAGTCACAAGTAGCAAACACAAGCTATGCAATTTGTTAGAGATGCAAATGATGCATATGCAAATGATATGAGGTGGTATCTTAGGTCAAAAATTGGGGTATGACAGGTACAGGGCAACTGCGTATCGTACGCGTATAGCCCATTGGGAGTGTCCCTCATACGCGTATGACCTCATCCCATACGCGTATGGCACTGTTTCATACGCGAAACACCAGAAAACGCCCAGAACCTGCAGAATTCGTAACAGTCCAAAACCCATTCGTTTTTACTCATACCAGTCCATGATTTTGAGTCTAAAACCAGAAAAATCGCATCTAAACAGCATACGAATTCGTCCATAACCATAGTATATGATCCCATAATCAATTTCGTTCATCATACCCTAAATCCATCAGTTATTAGGGATTAACAGTCCAAATTCAATGATGAACACAGAGGAAAATTCAGAATATAGAATCAATGGATCCAATCATACTCCTAATCCATACTATCACCCATAATACGATAAAAGAGATTAAACGGAGAGTCTCCCCTTACCTCAGATAAAAATCTTGGTTCTTGGTCTCTCCCTCTACAGTTCTCCTTCACGTTCCTTGTTCCCAATTCTGTTCTTTCACGTTCTTTCTTTCTTTCCCAATTCCCAATTCTGATTATTTTATAAAAAAATAATATTAAATTAGTAAGGGCTTTACTACACCACACCCCCCTCTTCTTACTAATCTCTCACATGGCCCAAATGCCATTAACCATCATTTTCCCATTATTTTCATAAAATCCATAATAATTCCAATTATTAATTAAATATCCAATTAAATTAATAATAAAATTATACGGGTGTTACAACTCTCCCCCACTAAAAGAGTTTTCGTCCTCGAAAACATACCTTAGGTAAAGAGCTCTGGATAAGAATCCTTCATCTGACTCTCTAACTCCCAGGTAACATTTCCCTCAGCAGGTCCTCCCCAAGCCACTCTGACCAAAGCTATTTCCTTGCCGCGCAATTGCTTCAGCCTTCGATCCTCAATCCTCACAGGTAAAGTCTCAACCGTCAAGTTATCTTTCACCTGTATATCATCTACTTGGATCACATGGGACGGATCTGAAATGTATTTCCTCAACTGAGACACATGAAATACATCATGTAAATTTGCAAGCATTGGTGGTAAAGCGATACGATAAGCCACTTCTCCCACCCTTTCAGAAATTTGGAATGGTCCGATAAAACGCGGAGTCAACTTCTTCGACTTCAATGCCCGACCAATCCCTGTCGTAGGAGTAACTCTCATAAACACATGATCCCCCTCTTGAAACTCAAGTGTTTTCCTCCTCTTGTCATGATAGCTCTTCTGACGGCTCTGAGAAGCCTTCATCTTCTCTTGAATCATTTTAATCTTCTCTGTAGTCTGTTGTACAATTTCTGGACCAATCACAACACTCTCACCAGATTCGTACCAACACAACGGCGTCCTACATCTCCTACCATACAAAGCCTCAAACGGAGCCATACCGATACTCGAATGATAACTGTTGTTGTAGGTAAACTCAATCAAAGGCAGATAACTATCCCAAGTACCTCCTTTTTCTAACACACAAGCACGCAACAAATCCTCTAACGACTGAATCGTCCTCTCAGTCTGTCCATCAGTCTACGGATGATAAGCAGAACTCAGTCTCAGCTTAGTACCCAAAGCTTTCTGCAAACCTTCCCAGAACTTAGATGTAAACCTCGGATCTCTGTCTGACACGATACTTGAAGGAATACCATGAAGACTAACTATCTTCTCAATATACAACTGAGCTAGCTTCTCCATCGGATAATCCATTCTTACCGGTATAAAATGTGCAGACTTCGTCAACCTGTCTACCACGACCCAGATAGCTTCACAATTTCTGACAGTTCTCGGCAAACCCGAAACAAAATCCATTGATATACTATCCCACTTCCACTCAGGAATAAACATCGGTTGCATAAACCCAGATGGTTTCTGATGCTCAATCTTTGGCTTCTGACAAGTCAAACAAGAGTACACAAACTCAGCAATCTCCTTCTTCATTCCAGGCCACCAAAACAACTTTTTCAAATCGTGATACATCTTGGTAGCACCAGGATGAATACTCAACCCACTACGGTATCCTTCTTCCAAAATACGCTTTCGGAGTTCATCAATATCAGGAACACAAACTCTATCACCAAACTTCAGTATGCCATTCTCGTCGACTCTGAATTCACCACTCTTGCCTTGGTTAATCAAAGTCAACTTATCAATCAACTCCACATCAGCCTTTTGACCTTCTCTGATTTCTTCAAGAATACCACTAGTCAGCTTCAGCATACCCAATTTGACACTAGTCGGAGTACTTTCGCACACTAAACTCAAGTCTCTGAATTGTTCAATCAAATCCAATTCCTTCGCCATTAGCATAGACATATGCAAGGTCTTTCTACTCAATGCATCAACAACAACGTTTGCCTTACCCGGATGGTAATTCAAACCAAAATCATAATCTTTCAGAAACTCTAACCACCTCCTCTGTCTCATATTCAGCTCTTTCTGATCGAAGAGATACTTCAGGCTTTTATGGTCACTGAATACCTCAAATATCGAACCATACAAATAGTGTCGCCACAACTTCAAAACAAACACCACAGCTGCCAACTCCAAATCATGAGTCGGATAATTCCTTTCATGCACTTTGAGTTGTCTCGACGCATAAGCGACCACTTGTTGATTCTGCATCAATACACCACCTAAACCCATCAGTGGTGCGTCACTATAAACTACAAATGATTCTGTCGGATTTGGCAAAATCAAAATAGGAGCACTAGTCAATCTCCTCTTAAGCTCTTGGAATCCTTCTTCACACTTTGCATCCCAAATAAAGGCTTGTCCCTTCTTGGTCAGTTTAGTTAACGGCAATGCTAACTTTGAAAATCCCTCAATGAACTTTCTGTAGTAACCTGCAAGGCCAAGAAAACTACGAATCTCTGATACTGACTTCGGAGCTTCCCACTGAGACACAACTTCTATCTTTGTAGGATCCACAGCAATACCATCCTTAGAAATCACATGTCCAAGAAAACTGACTTTCTCTAACCAGAATTCACACTTCGACAGTTTGGCAAAAAGTTGCTTCTCTTTCAACAATTCTAACACAGTTCTGAGATGCTCTGCATGTTCTTCCTCATTCTTAGAATATATCAGGATATCATCTATAAATACCACCACGAACTTATCGAGATAAGGATGAAAGATCTTGTTCATATATTCCATAAAAACACCAGGTGCATTAGCAACCCCAAACGGCATTACAGAATACTCATAATGTCCATACCTCGTTCTAAAAGCAGTCTTCTGAATATCGTCATCTTTCACACGTATCTGATGATACCCAGACCTCAGATCAATCTTACTAAATACACGTGCTCCAACCAACTGATCCATCAAATCATCAATCCTCGGCAATGGATACCGATTCTTGATAGTGACCTTGTTCAATTGTCTGTAATCTACACACAGCCTCATTGAACCTTCTTTCTTCTTTACCAGTAACACAGGCGCACCCCACGGCGAAACACTAGGACGAATAAATTTCTTCTCAAGCAATTCCTCTAACTGTTTCTTCAGTTCCGCCAATGCAGACGGCGACATACGGTACGGTGCCATCGACACTGGACTAGTTCCTGGAATCAAATCAATAGAAAACTCCACTTCTCTTTCCGGTGGTAATTCATTCACATCTTCTGGAAAGACTTCTGGAAACTCACACACCACAGGCAATTCGCCACTCGCCACTTCCTCCTTCACATTCATCAATGCGAACAACATAAACACTGTTGCACCATCTCCGATAGCTTCATTCACTTGTCTAGCTGTCATTTCCAGGTCATCATTACTAACCTCTTCAGGAAAAATTACCATCTTCGTAAAACAGTTGATATGAACACGGTTGAATTCCAACCAGTTCATTCCCAGGATTACATCGAGTTGTTTCAACGGAAGGCACACTAAGTCCATCCCGAATTCTCTACCAAAAATGTCAATCGAACAATTCAAGGATGCAGACGAAGTAGTTACTGAACCCGACGCAGGAGTGTCAATAACCATACTTCTGTTTATATCAGATATCTCAAGATTTAACCTCATAGCACAATCCAAAGAAATAAAAGAATGAGTTGCTCTAGTATCAATAATTGCAACTAAAGGTGTGCCATGAATGAAACACGTACCTTTAATCAACCTGTCCTCTGGAGTAGTCTCTGATCCGGTCAAAGCAAAAACCTTTCCTCCTGATTGGTTCTTCTTTGGCTTAGGACAATTAGGACTGATGTGACCTGCTTCTCCACAGTTGTAACAAGTCACAACACTCTTCTTGCAGTCAGCAGCAATATGACCCACTTGGTCACACTTGTAACACTTCTTCTGATCAACCTTGCATTCATTCCTACGATGTCCCATCTCACCACAATTGTAACACCTGATACGAGCACTGGAATCTCCCCCACTGGGTTTCTTCCAATCAACAGGTTTACCTCTACCATATGGCTTACCTCTATCCATATGTTTCTTCCCTTTTCTGTCAACCAACTCGCGAGAGTGAGATGACCTCAGCTTGATGTTATCTTCCTCAAAAATCCTGCTACAATCTACCAGATCAACAAACCTCCGGATTCTCTGGTACCTGATACCCTGCTTGATCTCATCACGAAGACCACTCTCAAATTTGACACATTTCGAGAACTCACTGGCTTCGTCATCATTGTAGTGCACATAGTACCTTGCCAGTTCCACAAACTTGGCAGCATACTCCGGTACTGACATATTGCCTTGAACCAGTGCCAGAAATTCAACTTCCTTTCTTCCCCTGACATCTTCAGGAAAATACCTCCTCAGAAATTCCCTCCTGAATACAGTCCAGGTAATTGCTGTACCACCAGCATCCAGCTCAGCTCTGGTTGACATCCACCAGTCATCAGCTTCTTCAGATAACATGTGAGTGCCATATCTCACCTTGTGATCCTCAGCACAGTCAATGACTCTGAAAATCATCTCGATCTCTTTAAGCCATTTCTGAGCACCCTCAGGATCATGCGTGCCCTTGAACAATGGAGGACTGTTCCTCTGGAAACTGTTCAGTTGTCTGTCAGCACCAATCGCAGCTCCATTGGCATTCCCTCCTAGCACACCAGCAATCATGCCCAGAGCCTCAGCAATAGCATCGTCATTTCTTCCTCCTCTTCCAGCCATTGTTCTGCTTAACACAAACAACCTAATCAGAACAAAAGTATCGACAAATAGCTTGTATTAGTCGCATACACAGAAGGACTGACACTAAGACTCTGGTCAAAACGACCGACTATGCTCTGATACCACTATTATAACACCCCTCTAATAACCCGCGACAAATAGCATCGTTTTTAAATCAGAGTAACATGTAGAGAGGTATCACAATTTCATAAAGTGAAGAAAACATACGTCGGTACATATCATGCATTCACTGAAACAACTGAAATTATAACTCATTAAATAGAATCATGTTTTACACTGCGGAATCAAAACACATAGTCAACATTCATCATTAATGTATCCGACTCAACCAACAAAACCAATTAGAGTTATAATCAACTCAAAACAAACGTGTTCCCAGTGTTACATCTATCAGAGCATGACACCGACACTATAACTAAAAACCGACTTATGAGCTAATCCTCACCAAGTCGCGCCGCTATCCTCAATCTGAAAATGACAACAAGTAAGGGTGAGTCTCATCACAGTTAACCAATGTTATTGCATCATAAATAATAACATATCATAGTGATATCATTCACCCAATTGTTTCATATTCAGACAAATCATCGTTCATACATCCACAGATAAACAGACGGTCAACATGTAACATATATCATCATGCTATAAACAAATCATGCACATGTATGAAACTGACACTATGCATGTGGTACCAATCATCACCAGTGGAAATCATCCACCGACCGATCTATCATCATCCAGATACGGCCCTGCCAGCACAAATTCCACACAATGGGAATTCTGCCCCTCGCTGAATCCTCTCATCATATAGGACTCAACCCATGTTTTATGAATGCATGCAACATATATATAACATACTTCATCATCATACTATGAGTAGCATCATCTATACTCATTTCATCCTCATCATCATCGTCATCAAGCATGTTCATATATATATTCACATCATTCAAATACAATTAAAACATCAGTAAACCACAGAAATCACATCACAAGGTTTACACAGTACCAATTAGTATACAAAACAGGCCTACAAATCGAAAGTTACACATCATCGAACTTTCCAGAAAATCACAAAACAAAAATTTCACATACAGGAAGCCATACGCGTATCATAGGGCCCTTACGCGTCCATACGCGTATCCCCTTGCCTCATACGCGTATCATACGCATCTCAACAGAATCAGATTTTGCCTACAAGCAACCTCATACGCGTATCAGTATAGCCATACGCGTATCACCAGAATAATTTTCCTCTTTCCAAATTCCCATACGCGTATGAGCATCCTCATACGCTCTCATACGCCAAAACACCAGTACGTTGTATTTGGGACAGGGCAACTGCGTATCGTACGCGTATAGCCCATTGGGAGTGTCCCCCATACGCGTATGACCTCATCCCATACGCGTATGGCACTGTTTCATACGCGAAACACCAGAAAACGCCCAGAACCTGCAGAATTCGTAACAGTCCAAAACCCATTCGTTTTTACTCATACCAGTCCACGATTTTGAGTCTAAAACCAGAAAAATCGCATCTAAACAGCATACGAGTTCGTCCATAACCATAGTATATGATCCCATAATCAATTTCGTTCATCATACCCTAAATCTATCAGTTATTAGGGATTAACAGTCCAAATTCAATGATGAACACAGAGGAAAATTCAGAATATAGAATCAATGGATCCAATCATACTCCTAATCCATACTATCACCCATAATACGATAAAAGAGATTAAACGGAGAGTCTCCCCTTACCTCAGATAAAAATCTTGGTTCTTGGTCTCTCCCTCTACAGTTCTCCTTCACGTTCCTTGTTCCCAATTCTGTTCTTTCACGTTCTTTCTTTCTTTCCCAATTCCCAATTCTGATTATTTTATGAAAAATAATATTAAATTAGTAAGGGCTTTACTACACCACACCTCTCTCTTCTTACTAATCTCTCACATGGCCCAAATGCCATTAACCATCATTTTCCCATTATTTTCATAAAATCCATAATAATTCCAATTATTAAATAAATATCCAATTAAATTAATAATAAAATTATACGGGTGTTACACTCAAAGTTTATTTGTACCCACCCCTCTTCGTGATGATCTTCAATCCTAAGTTCAGTTAATTCAACTTATGCATTCAGGTTCCAAGAAACTTTTGGATTTGCACCTTTGATAATGTTGATGGTTCACAAGCAAAGAGAACTTTTGAGATGGCGATCACTTCTTCCTTTTGGTAGTCACAACATTGTGTTGTTCATGAATTTATTGACTTCTCTTTTTTCATCTTTTTGGTATCCCTAACTTTTGCCTGAACTGTCTATTTTGAGCTTACAGTCAGCGGGATGCCTTGACTTTTGCCTAAGTCTTTTTTTTTTGACTTAGCAGGCTTTTCTTTGTATATATGTTTTTCCGTTCATTCATTTTTTGAAAGATATTGACTGCCTTGCTTAATGATTGATGAGCCATTATTGGCTTTTGATTGACACCTCCAACATTTCTTTGATGTGTGCGGATGAACGCTTGTGATTGAATCCTTTGTTGAAAGGCGTACTGAATGATTCTCTTAAAATAGAATGCTCAACCGAATTAACTGAGAACTACCCTGCCCCAGGTTATGATCAAAGGGTTTTGATTAGTACAAGAAAGAAACTTCTACTTCTTAGGCTCAAAGGGGTTGACGAGGGATTAACATCCTTATATCTCCACTGTTTAGGAATTGAAACAATGCTTGTACATCATCAGCATAGTCCTCTAAAAAGCATATTGTATGAGGTTGCGGTATCATTTTCGTCATCCTCCCTCAAAAGGTATACAACTTTAGCAGGAGTTGAGTATCAAAAAAACATATCCAGAATAAAGACATAATTTAAAATGAGTGATAACGAAATAATTTATTCAAGACAAACATATGCAATGCACTGATGATGATTATTAAAACAGATAATGTCTATCATAATTTGAATGTTTAAACAAACAGAATATAAATTGCAAATGAAAGTAAATCTAATGATCTAAAAATTTCATCCTTCTAAACATTAATCAATCTTGTCGTGACTAGGAATGGGAACGGTGATCACTACAGGAGTCTTGGGATGATTGAATTCAATTTCACCAGCATCGATCATGTCTTGAATCTTGTTCTTCAACGGCCAACAATCATTTGTATCATGTCCAGGGCTATTGGAATGATATGCGCACCTCGCATTGGGCTTATAGATAGGAGCGAAAGTGTTGGGCTTTACAGGAGGATCCCTCACAGTAATCAAGTTTGCTTTCAACAAATGTTGTAATGCCTGAGCCAGTGACATGTTGATCTTCGTGAAATGACGCTTAGGTGCATCTGGCTTGCGTCTTTGTTGTTGTGGAAATGCCCCAGCGGATAGGTTGTATTCATTACGACCTTTCGGGTTGTGCACAATATTAGCCATAGGAGGTTTCTCAGGTGAATTGAAACCAATGATCTTTTCATCAATTAAGTCTTGAATCTTGTGCTTCAGTTGCCAACAATCCTCTGTATCATGACCAGGACTATTCGAATGATAAGCACATCTCGCATGGTGCTTGTACCCAGGAGCAGGATTAGTGGGAAATGAATATGGAGGCAATAGAGCTATCAAATTATGATTGAGCAGTTGTTGCAGAACTTGAGACAGCGGCATGGGTAACAGAGAAAATGATCACTTAGGCTTGGATCTCTGATTATCTTGACCACCTTGGTGCTTATGTTGATTCTTCTCCTTCTCGATCAGAAGTGCCTTTAATTCTTCTTGCCCCTTGGCCAAGTGAAAGATTATTTTTCGGAACTGGTTATTCTGGGCCTGAAGATGTTTGACAGATTGTTCGAGATCCATCTTTCTTACTGAAATAAACAGCGTAAAGATGAGGCATTTGTTTTTATGAACCCTGTAATGCGATGTTTATGAATGATATGATTATGCATATGCAATATTCTCAAGGAGTTAAAGGCTTTTTAACACATTTAAAAAATAAAATAGAAACAAAACAAATTAATTATTTTAATTAGAAACCAATGTATTATATATTTTTGAAGTTGCATCAAAGAAATAATAAATAGAATAAAAGAAATCATTCTTCAAGTCGGCGCTTCCTCTTCAATCCTCTGATTTTTTTTATGGCCTTTGGCCATCTCGTTCTTTTCTTGAATAAGCCTATCAATCTCTCGCTCCCATGATTGTATTTGATCAGGTGAGATAAAGTCTTCAATCTTCCACTTGCGAGAGAAATAGTCAAGCATACTATCTCGTTCTTTAGCATTATCCACTAATACTGCTTTTTCTACCTCAACCTCTTGTAGACGCTTTTCAAGGTCAGCCTTTTCTTGTCTTAAGTGAGCAACGGTGACAGCAAGGTCTTCGTTTGGAGCGGGTATATAAGGCTCCACTTCTACGTGAACCTCTGGAGGAGTAATCCTTGGAACAACGGGTGTGTCAGGTGGATATGGTATGCCAAACTCGACGACTCGGTCATAAATCCATTTAAAGTAAAGATCTGAAGGAGTATGGACCCTTGTTCCCAAATCTCTTGCACCTACCTTTTTTACTTCATACCAAGCTTTAATGAAATGTTTCTTCTTTTCGGTTGTACCTGAACCATAGTCGAAACTTTCCGCACTAAGATATATGGAGCGAGGCTTATCGTTCAAAGCAAAACCAAACTGATGTCGAGCAAGTATAGGATTATAAGTAATTCCTCCTTGGGTGCCAAGAAGAGGCACATTAGGAAACTCTCCACAGTGATCAAATAACTGAACTCCCTCGAACTCCTTTGGATACCAAATGATGTCATCATACGAAAGTTTCATAATCCTCTGAATCCAAGTCAAACCCTCTTCATTCTTTATTGCTGATCGGGGTAAGTGAGAAATAAACCACTTATGCAAAAGGGGAATACATCCTAGAACACAACCTCGCCTCTTTGTCACTCTGGCATCAATGGAATGTAATAAATCACCAAGTAGAGTAGGAACAGGATTCTTGCTAAGGAAGATTTTAATAGCAGCCCTATCAACAACTTTGTCGCAACGGTGAAACAGAACTTGTCCATATATCAACAGAGTTAGAACACTTTCCAAGGCATCCATGCTTAGAGCTTCAGCAAAGATCTTGGCTTTCTCGCATAAGAAATCCACGGGTATCCCAGAATAGTCTCTTTTATTGATCCAAACCTCGTTGATTTCTGATCTTGGTAGGTGTAAAGCAGCAGCAATGTCTTCCAACTTAGGACCTCCTTCCTCACCATTGTAAGGGATTTGATCAGGTATGGGGATATCCATTATATGAGAAAATTCTTCCAACGTAGGTACCAGTTGAAAATCTCTATAAGTAAAACAATGGAGAAGAGGATCATAAAACTGCATCATAGAGTTGAGGAGAGCTTCATCCACTTTGGTTCGCATTAAGCTTATCAATTTGTTGAGAGGCTCGGAAAGAACGAGGGAACCAGTAATATCATCACATAAGAGTTTCAATGTAGTAGGTACTTTCTTGAAGTTGAGAAAAAAAGGCTTTCGGATTAGAATTCCCATATTCCAATAACCTACAAAACAAATTATGGTTAAAAGACCTTTTTCTCCTTGAGATGGGTTAGTCATGTCATGAATGCATGTATGCATGATGCATCATAGAAAAACAAGTCCACACAAATCACACAATTTTTGGCTTAAGGCTTGTATGGAGTCTGATCAGGTGTCCTTCCCAAGGGTATTTCTATAGATGAGGAGATTTCAGCAACAGGTTCTATAAGTTATCCAGAATTGTCAGTCCTTCTAAAGCACCCTCGGACATGATGCATTTGCACCATGCAATGATACTTTGAGAAAGAACCTATCTGAATTGTAGCATCGAGTAGCGACTAGTTCTTAACATTTGTCAAGAGTAGTCCCCCCACTACGTTCCTAAAGGCCGGGATGGGTTAAGGGTAACTAAAGGTCCTTGAGCTCCGGCGCACCCATAGACACATACATAGACCTCCCTCATTTGAGAAAGGTGTGCATATGCTATGGAGTCCTAACTCAAGTGTGAACTTCATATTGACTCATCTCCCACATATGTGAAAGAGGTCGCCATGACTATGCCACTCCTAATCTTAAGTGTTCTTGAATCCGGGAATAGGATTCGTCCATCATTTAATTCCCAAAACGCCCCTGAAAAATAAAACAAGCAAAGAAAACAATAGAAAACATTTAAAGTAAATCCTAAACTTTTAAGGTAACCCCTCTTTTATCGAATTTTTGACCCCAGCAGAGTCGCCAGTTCTGTAATACGGCGAACTGACTTTATTAATCGAAATGTTGCAGATAGAAAGAGTCTCCACCGACTTTTATTTTATCCAAACAAGTTAGAAAGGCTAAAAGAAACAGGAAAAACCTTTTTAAAAGAAAACAGGTTCGGGGGGTAATTATGCAAAGGGAAGGTGTAAGGCACCCTTTGCATCCATGGTTTTCCATGGGCTCTTAATTTCTTTGCTCTTTGTTTTTTAGAAATGTAGATGAAGAAGATAGGGACTTTAGCTCGTAAATGAGCGTAGCCCTTTTGAAGGATTATGAGAAAGAATATAAAATTTAGAGCAAGGCAAAGCAATTAGGGGCAATTACCTTAAACTTAGATGATAGGTTTCTTTTAGCCTTTCAGGATGAAAGGATCTATCCTTGCCATAAGAGGGCAGGAAGACTTTCGTTTGGAGGTTGAAGGGTCATCACATTATCGTTCACCATAAGACTGACTCATGCCATAGAGAGGCAGGTAGTCTAAGGGAAAGATCAGAATAGCCTTTCGTAGGCAATCAGAGGATACCTTAGCCTTTTCGTAGGCAACTTTCGAGGGTCGAGATCATGCATATCGAAGGCAGCATCATTAGGGACCATGATCTTAATCGACTCAACTGGCTAAGGTATCCTCGTATTCGAGGGACTGGCTATTCTGCAAAACAACACAAGGCAATAATGCAACAGAGAGGTTTACCCAAAAGCGTGCGTGTGTGCACCAATCACGTGATCATATTCGGTTATTTTATCTTGTAAATTAGTGATTCTAAGTTAATTACAATCTTGCACTCCCTACAATTACTAACCACAATATCAATATTAACAATAATAATAGGGGAAGGGGAATTGTAACCAGCGGAGGAGAGGGGAATTGAAACCAGCGGGATATAATTAAAACAATTAAAAATAGAAGATATAATAGTTTAGGGTTTAGAGTTACCGACACTCGTAGCTTTGGCAATTGACAAACCCTGAAGATTGGAAAAGGAAGAGTAAACAAAAGAGGGTGAGTGCATTATGGTTCGGAGGCAAACGAAATTAACCCTAAAAAATAAAAGATAAAGAAATTAAGAAAAAATAAATACAAAGGCACATAGCTTTGCATTTTGAATTTAATCTGACATGGTGGGCGGTCGGAGGTAGCTTCGAGATTAACCCTGAAAAGGCAAAAAGGCAAGGCACGTGAGTGTAAAATAGTCCATTGACTTTCGAGGTTTTTAACCCAATAAGGCAAATGAATATTTAAATGATAAAATAATAAAGAATGGTAAAGTCGGGACTTAGCTTCGTATAAGGCGAGGCGCGTAGTTGGAAGGCACCTGAAAAGCCAACCCTGAAAAGGAACAGAAGAAAAGAAATATTCAGTGTATGGAATGATCTTCGTAAACCCTGATCAGGGTACGAATTGAATAAGAAAATACGAACGATTTAATTAATTATTGGTCTCGCGACCTAATTAATTACATCGGGATGAGACAATAAAATCGAGTATACAAATAATTTTTATGAATTTCTTGGAGTTAAAATAACATAAATATGAGATTTTGAATATATATAAGTAATTAAATAAAAGGAAATAAATAAATATACAATTAAAATGTTTTAAATGAAATAAATATGATATATAAATAAATAGATATAATGTAATAATAAATATTAATTAGAAAAAAAGATAGATAATAAGTATATGTGAATTTAATAAATAAAATAAATAAATTATTAATTATATAAAAAGAGTTTAGGAAATAATATATATGTAATAGTTTATCATAATTAGGAAAAGAAAATAATTAAAACAAATATATACATGCTAAAAAATAAAAATAAAAGGAGTTGTGTAATAAAAAATAAAAAAATTATAAAAAACTTATCTTTTTATCTTGTGAGGCGCGCGCGTATGGACCATGGTGCACTTGCGTGCTTTGGTACGTGAGATCTGGATGGAGGATGATCACAGGGCTGGAATGAATCGAGCATACGATAACACGTACGTCTTAAAGCACAGGATCTTCCAATTTTCAATTCAAAACGCGCGCCAGGGTCAACCAATGGGAGACTGACACGCAGTCATCCCCTACCTCTGGCCGTCGTTTTAGGTCTGGACAAAGCTTTTACCTACGGCGTCCTCCATAGCTAAAACCTGCCTTACACGAATACAAGCAAACGATTGAAAAAATATTTCGCGAGGCCACCATTCAATTCGGATGGACCTTGCGAGTTCATCTATGGCCTTAATTTGGTCAAAGATTACCTGTATTGAAATCCCTAAAGCAAACCCTAGTAACCTAACAATGGAAAATCACTGTATATTCACGCAAACAACATAAGGATGATCCAGAAACGTTCCAAATACCATGGGGATCAATAATATGCAATCAATTTTCAAGAATGATGCATGAACAAGCACAATCGAATTCAAGAAAAGTGGCGACTTACCTTGCTTAAACGGAGGAAATTCTGGAGGTGTTGATTGCGTGTGATGATCCCAATTGCTTCAGGGACCTTCAGGGAGCGTGTTGGAAGCAATGAAACACCTTGAATTGGTTTATAACTCTAATTTGAACTTGAGATTTTCCTTGACTTTTGGAACTCGGTTTAGGGGTCTTGAAGGCAGAAATCCCGAACCCTTATGATCTGGATTACTCATGTACTTATAGGAGATTGAGATTAGGTCAAAACTTGGATCAAATTTTAACTAAATCATGAGATTGAATCTTGAGAAATTTGATTTATGGAACTTCCTAAACTTGTCCCAAAATTGACTCAATCTCTCTCAATTCCCTTATGCGCGAAATTATAGGGATAATTTGATATAAATGTAGATTGGATTTGATTGGTATTGGTCCTTTGATTGAATATTTGATTTTCCATGACTTATATGATTTTAATTCCTTTTTAATTAAAATAAAAAATCAAAATAAATCATACAAGTAATATATTTTCGTGGCAAGGGGCTATTGGGCTCTTGGATGCTTGAGGATCAAGATTGAATCAAAGTAACTTGGGCCCATTTGCAAAAATATTCAAATTCCTTCACATTTTTCCCTCAAAAATAGCCCAACTCTGACAAGGCATATCTCTTTCAATTTTTGAGGTATGGAAGTGTTCTAAGACTTTTTAGAAACCTTAGAGAGTCCTCTAACCAGTGTCTATGGTCTCATATCAAAATTATTTTCCATACTCCTTGTGTGTCCTTTTGAAAAAAGTGTCTTTTGGTTGACTTTTGAAAAGGACCTATAATGTTTTGGTCTATATCTCTCAAATGAAGCATTTTTGGACTTGGCATGTGAGAGACAATTTTGTAGAGAATCAAATTTCCTTCAAAATGAGCTTAGAATGGAAAATTTCTAATGTTCCATGTGAGAGTTATGATTGGTCAAAGTTCAGTTGACTTTTCCTATACAAAACCCTAATTTAGAAACTTTTTGATTTGTTGATTTTTAATCTCTCCTTGATGAACCATGATCAATTCTTGATCAAATGATGAATGATACTTCAATATGAGGATCTTGACAAAAAAATCTTGAGTTTTGACTTTACTTTGACCACAGTTGACTTTTAGGTTAACCTAGTCGACTGTTGACTTTTTGAACAATTGAGTTACCAATCTTTTGAGATAAGACTTGATATTTGTCATGGAGGTGATGTGAGATATATTGAGCCATATGAGATGCCTTTGAGCCATTGATTCATTTGATTCTCCTTTGAATAAGCCAAACCCTAGTTTCAGAGCCTTGCATGGGAGTGTGTGTTCTGGAGCTTTATGTATTGATTTGAATTGGTATAAGAGAAATTGTATGGGCAAATTTTGGGGTATGACACTCCCACATTCCCATGTTTCTAACACTGCACCCTTTGTTTTCGTTTGTTTACTTGATATACTTATATCTTACATAGTTTTGCATGGTTAAATAAAATTTGCAACTGATTCGCAAACGTGCCATATAGATGTAAGGTGTTTTGTATTCTCACATAGCTGCATTTGGGAACAATTTGAAACTTTACAAAATGAAATATTTAAGTAACATGTTCTCGTGAGAAGAGAACGTTTATTTTTCAGCTCCGATGACAAAGAAGGTAAGTGTGTAGGTTTATTAGTTACGAGGTACTTAATATATTATTTATTAACAAATTTTATATAGAACTATAATAGTTTATGTGTATGCATATGTGCATAGTTTGTTATAAGAATTGTTTTTAAAATTATTGGCTCGGCATATTTTGTCCTAATAGAATCAGATATAGTCTCTAAAGCCCATTGATCTTTTCTACATTCTTATGGCTACCAACCAACATGATCTTTTCTGCATTCTTTTTTAAAGTTGAATGATTAGTAACTTCTAAGAACAGTCTACTGCGGGAACTGTCACCTAAACAAATTGCTGAGAAGACTCATCCATTAAATAAACACTAGCACACTTAATCGCAGCAAGCACATCATTAAAAATTAAACTTGGTTCCCAATACTAGCATCGCCTTGCTGTTGCAGATGGAAAACCCTAAAGAACAAGGACATGGTAGTGGCGATCTCAAGATAGCGACAAATGAGCTCGAAGGCCCATAAAGAAGCGATCGCGTTAGGGTGGAGCTGAGAAGAAGCCAAGTGCAGCCAGTTGAAAACACTCATTTGCATGTCGTTAAAGGACAATTGTATCCCTGCCTCTTTTAGCGCGAACTCATACATGGGGAAACAAGACTCCGGATATGATGAGTAGATCCCTTGATGAGTCTTAGGAGCATAAGCCTTCCACGACTCTATAGCCCCTTCCTCAATGTCCTTAACTGTATTAAAGGCCTCTCCAAGAGCGGCGGTAAAACGCAAAGCTATATTCATGGGGTCGGGTGCAACCCTATCGGCAATATGATTCCTTTTAGATACAAGCACCACCCCATCTCCGCCGTTGTCGACCACCCTCTCTTCCTTAAGGATGATCATCTCATGTTGATCTTTATCCATTTTACTTGAAAGCAAAAGGAAACAAGGATTTCGACTGGAATCAAATATACTCTTCCACCACAAATCAAGTGAAAGGGTGAGGAAAAATTGGACTAACGAACGCCCCGAATGACAAGGATTTCGACCTTCTTGGAAAGCTGCTAGATCTCCCTGGATAATTCATAAACATCATCGGGAGATTCTTAAAACTTCCTACTAAGATTCAAAGATCTTCTTAGAAAACTAATAACCCTCCCCGGCATATTCATGAACTCTCCGGGAAAACAATAGGCTCCCCGCATAAATTGACGAAACTCAACGCCAAGAACTCACGAATCTCCTCATATCATTTAACATCTTATTGCATCTGCACCAAAGCTAGAGACTCTGAAATTCAAACGCCTATTCAACATATTCTGAGTCCAGAAGAAAGTACAAGATGAAAAGGCTATAACGTCAAATCTCTGACTGACAAAAGGAACGTTAGAAGCTACAAAAGGAAAATTCAGTAATAACAGCAAAAGCATGGCTCGACGTAGTTGACAAAAGTATGAAACATTAAATGCAACGTTTTACTATTCACGCAAAGCATTAAATGCTCCTAACGGTCATTTCCTCTCAAGCGCCTATATATAGAAGTTCCATTCAGAAGCAGTGCACAACATTTGCGCAAACTTACAGAAACGCTGTCAAATTGAAAAGCAAAGAAGAACTTCATCTTCAACCTCACAACTTTGTAATATCTTAGTGAGTATAAAGAATTAGAACTTAAGAGAAATATCACTTTGTATGATTATAGCTTTATTAGAAGCAATCTATACTCTTGTAAACATGTTTTTTACATTGATTGTAAAAGGAATTCCTAGAGTGATCAAGTTGTGATCAGGATACTCTAGAAGATTTAGAGTGTTTCTAAGTGGATAACCATTGTAATCAGTTGGATTAGTGGATTAAATCCTCAGTTGAGGTAAATCACCTTGTCAGGGGTGGATTGGAGTAGTTTAGTTAACAACGAACCAGGATAACAATAATTGTGTTCTTTGTTTTTATCTATCATTTTGAGAAGTTACACTTATTCAATCCCCCCTTTCTAAGTGTTTTTCACTCCTTCAATTGGCATCAAAGCGCTGGTTCTAGGTGCAAGCACTTAACCGTGTTAGACAAAAGATTCAGGGAAAAAACACAAAATCAAAATGGTTGAAACAACTTCATCTACTCCTACTCCTGAGGAAAACAACAATGGTAACAATGGAAGCAGTAGCTTCAATGGTTACAATAGACCACCAGTCTTTGATAGTGAAAACTTTGAGTATTGGAAGGATAGACTTGAAAGTTACTTTCTTTGTCAAGATGGCGACTTATGGGACTTGGTGTTGGATGGTTACAGACATCCTGGAAAAAATCGTGGAGTCAAGATTACAAGACAAGCGATGAGTGATGACCAAAAGAAAGAATTCAAGAATCATCACAAGTCAAGGATTATATTTCTAAATGCTGTCTCTCATGCTGAGTATGAGAATATAACAAATAGGGATACTGCTCATGACATCTTTGAATCTCTAAAGATGACTCGTGAAGGAAATGCTCAAGTCAAGGAGACAAAGGCTCTGGCTCTAATCAGGAAATATGAAGCATTCAAAATGGAAGATGATGAAAACATTGAAGCAATATTCTCTAGATTCCAAACTCTAACTGCTGGATTGAGAGTTCTTGACAAGGGATACACAAAGGCTGATCATGTAAAGAAGATAATCAGAAGTCTTCCCAGAAGATGGGGACCAATGGTTACAGCATTCAAGATTGCCAAGAATCTGAATGAAGTATCTCTTGAAGAGATGATAAGAGCCTTGAGGAGTCACGAGATTGAGCTGGATGCAAATGAACCTCAGAAGAAAGGTAAGTATACTGCATAAAATCCAATAATAAAAAATGCACTAACATTTTTCAGGCTGAAGAAGAAGAATCTAACCAGTCAGAAGAAGAAGTAGATGAACTGTCTTTAATATCCAGAAAAGTAAATTAACTTTGGAAAAGCAAGCAGAGAAAGTTCAAGAACTTCAAGAGCTGCAAAAGACTTGAATAGGGAGAATCTTCTGAACACAGATGATCTAGAAAAAACAAGGTGACGTGCTATGAATGTAAAGAGCCTGGACACTACAAGAATGAATGTCCAAAGCTTCATAGGGAAAAGCCCAAGAAAATATTTGATAAGAAGAAAGGTCTTATGGCCACATGGGATGACTCAGATTCTTCTGATCAAGAGTCGGACTCTGAAGATGAGCAGGCCAACATAGCACTCATGGAAACAGTTGAAGCTGGTGAAGAGTCTACTTCTGATTCAGACTCTGATGAGGTATTTTCTGAACTCACTAGAGATGATTTAGTTTCCAGCTTATCTGAACTTCTAGAAGTCAAGAGTCATCTTAGTATCAAATACAAAAAGCTGAGAAAGTTCTTTGAATCTGAAACTAAGAGACTTGAAATAGAAAATTCTGAACTGAAAGAAAACGTTTTAAATTAATTACAAAAGATGTTGATTCATCTTCAAGTTCAGAAAAGTCTATTCCAAGCACTAACAACATTCTGAAAGAATATGACTTGAGATTCAGAAAGTTTCTATCTAGAGGTATAGGCAGAAGTCAGCTATCCTCTATAATATATGGTGTAAGTGGGAACAAGAGAATAGACATAGGCTTTGAGGGTGAAACCCCATATAAACTTGAACCGGTTGATGAGATGATTAACACATACAAACCTTTGTATGAACAGTTCAAGTATGGTCATTCTCATGATATCAAACACACATCACACTCTCAGAGTTTCCACATAACACACACTAAGAAAAATGATGTTGCACACTATAGGAAATCTTATGTTAAACCTCATGTTAAATCTCAGTTCAATCAGTACTTGGGAAGGACTAACCCTAAAAGACCCAAAAGAATGTGGGTACCTAAGGATAAGATAATTCTTGTTGCAGATCTCCTTCAAATCTCAAAAGACAAAAATGTTATGGTACCTGGACTCTGGATGCTCACGACACATGACGGGAAGAAGGTCTATGTTCCAAGATCTGGAACTTAAATCTGCTGGAGAAGTAAAGTTTGGAGGGAACCTGAAGGGCAAAATCATTGGCTCTGGAACCATATGCATTGGTAACTCTCCCTCTATAACTAATGTTCTTTTAGTAGATGGATTAACTCATAACTTATTATCCATAAGTCAATTAAGTGACAATGGTTATGACATGATATTTAATCAAAAGTCTTGTAAAGCTATTAGTCAGAAGGATAGCTCAATCCTATTTACAGGTAAGAGAAAGAACAAAATTTATAAGATTGATCTTTCAGATCTTAAGAATCAAAAGGTTACTTGCCTTATGTCTGTTAGTGAAGAGTAGTGGGTCTGGCACAGAAGATTGGGTCATGCTAGTTTGAGAAAGATATCTCAGATTAACAAACTCAATCTGGTAAAAGGACTCCCTAATCTAAAATACAAATATGATGCTCTTTGCGAAGCATGTCAGAAAGGGAAGTTTTCAAAACCTACATTCAAGTCTAAAAATGTTGTCTCTTCCTCTAGGCCGCTAGAACTTCTGCACATTGATCTTTTTGGCCCAGTCAAAACAACATCAATCAGAGGGAAGAAATATGGATTAATCATCGTAGACGACTATAGCAGATGGACATGGGTAAAGTTCTTAAAACACAAGGATGAGTCATATTCTGTGTTCTTTGACTTCTGTAATCAGATCCAATCTGAAACGGAATGCAAAATCATAAAAGTCAGAAGTGATCATGGTGGTGAATTTGAGAACAGATTCTTTGAAATTTATTTCAAAGAAAATGGTATTGCCCATGATTTCTTTTGTCCTAGAACTCCACAGCAAAATGGAGTTGTAGAACGAAAGAATAAGACTCTACAAGAAATGGCAAGAACCATGATCAATGAGACTAATATGGCTAAGCATTTCTGGGCAGAAGCAGTTAACACAACATGTTATATTCAGAATAGAATCTTTATAAGATCTATTCTAAATAAGAATCCTTATGAATTGTGGAAGAACAGAAAGCCCATCATTTCTTATTTCCATCCATTTGGATGTGTATGTTATATTCTGAATACTAAAGATCATCTGTATAAGTTTGATTCTAAAGCTTAGAAGTGTTTTCTACTTGGATGTTCTAAACGCTCAAAAGGTTACATAGTATGAAACTCTGGTAGTTGAGGAATCAATCAATATCAGATTTGATGATAAGCTTGGTCTTGAAAAGCCAAACCAGTTTGAGAATTTTGCAGATATAGATATCTCTAACTCAGATCATGAAGAACCCAATAGTAAATAAGTATTAGAAGAACATGTTGCATCTTCTTTAGAGAATCTCAGAATATCTGAAGAGCCAACACTCAAAAGATCTTTTAGACTCGACTCTGCTCATCCAGAAGATGTTATCATTGGAAAGAAAGATGATCCCATCAGAACTAGAGCATTCCTGAAGAACAATGCAAAATGTCAATTTGGTTTAATGTCTTTGGTTGAGCCAACTTTTGTTGATCAAGCTCTGGAAGATGCTGACTAGATAATTGCCATGCAAGAGTTAAATAAGTTTACAAGGAATGATGTTTGGGATCTGGTTCCAAGACCTAAAGGATTTAACATCATTGGAACAAAGTGGGTCTTCAGAAACAAGCTGAGTGAGAAAGGTGAAGTCATCAGAAACAAAGCCAGACTGGTTGCTCAAGGCTATAGTCACCAAGAAGGTATTGACTATACAGAAACCTTTGCACCAGTGGCCAGGTTAGAATCTATTCGTTTATTAATTTATTTTTCCACTTAGTACAACATCACTCTGTATCAAATGGATTTTTTAAACTAAAGAATCATTATACGGTTTGAAGCAAGCTCCCAGAGCTTGGTATGAAAGATTAAGTTCTTTCCTTCTGGATAATGGTTTCACAAGAGGAAAAGTAGACACAACTCTCTTCTGTAAAACCTTTAAAAAGGATATTTTAATTTTCCAAATTTATGTTGATGATATTATTTTTGGAGCATCTAATGCTACACTTGGAAATGAGTTTTCTAAGTCTATGCAGGCAGAATTTGCGATGAGCATGATGGGAGAACTAAAGTACTTCCTAGGCATTCAAATCAATCAAACTTCTGAAGGAACTTATGTTCATCAGACCAAGTATGTCAAAGAGCTTCTGAAGAAGTTTAATCTGTCTGAAAGCAAAGAAGCAAAGACTCCAATGCATCCAACGTGTGTATTAGGTAAGGATGAGGTAAGCAAGAAGGTAGACCAGAAGATCTACAGAGGTATGATAGGATCTCTTCTATATCTTACTGCTTCTAGACCCGATATTTTATTCAGTGTATGCTTGTGGGCTAGATTCCAATCAGATCCTAGAAAATCTCACTTAACTGCTGTTAAGAGAATTCTTAGGTATCTGAAAGGTACTACTAATACTAATGTTGGTTTAGTCTACAGAAGATCTGAAGAATACAAATTAGTAGGATTTTGTGATGCTGATTACGCTGGAGATAGAGTTGAAAGGAAAAGTACTTCTAGAAGCTTTCAATTTCTAGGTAGTCACCTGATTTCCCGGTACAGCAAGAAGCAAGATACCATTGCACTATTAACTACAGAAGCAGAATATGTTGTTGCTGCTGGATGTAGTACACAAATGCTCTGGATGAAAAGTCAGCTAGAAGACTATCAGATATATGAGAGTAACATTCCTATATTCTGTGATAATAGTTTTGCTATTTGTTTATATAAGAATCCTATCTTACATTCTAAAGCTAAACATATTGAGATTAAAAATCACTTCATTAGGGACTATGTTCAGAAGGGTGTTCTTTCTTTAAACTTTGTGGATACAGAACATCAGTGGGCTGATATCTTTACAAAACCCCTTGCTAAAGATAGATTTAAGTTCATTCTGAAGAATATCAGTATGGATTTATGCCTAGAATGAAGATGTTGATAAGATCTGATATATGGATTAGATTTGAAATGCTTATTTATTTTCTTATCAGATGTTCTGGTTATGTTTGATCATTTAGATACTCTGATTCTGTTATTGCTAACGTTTCATATGTCTAAGTTGATCCAGAACTTCTGTTAGATCAAAATAGCTGTCACCAGCTATTCCAGATGATGACCACGTATTCATTCTGAAGGGACAAGCATGCATATAGTTGATGAGACGCCGCCCTAGGTAATTGTGCAAATCTTTTCAAATCTCACGCTTTCTCCACTAATGTCATTCAGCATTAAATGTGATTCATTCTCTGCATTCCGTAACTGTTTCATTCAGAAATACATTGCATTTTGTTTTCACGTCCGTGTCTATATAAACCCATATCATATCCATTTCTTCTCTTTTCACGCATTCATCACCTCTTGTTATATGCATTTCTGCCTCTTTTCTCTCTTTTCAAAAACCCTAAAGTAAAGAAGCCCAGAAATCTCAGTTGTGCTTCAATGGCTTCTTCATCTAAGCAAAATGTTGGTTCGTCTTTTCAACAACAAAATCAAGATCAACAGCAACAACAACAACTTTTTCCACAGAAGACTTGTTTGATTCCTATGGATGAATTGGAAGTTATTTTTGAAATGATGGTTGATTTTGATAATCTGGAGGCACATGACATTTATCTGAAGGATGACATGATTTTTCAAGGATGGAAAGCATTCTTCTACGGTTTATGTGGATCAGTTTATCCAGATTTGGTCAAAGAATTTTGGGTTCATGCAGCAGTCATGCCTAAAGCTATTCTCTCTATCGTTCATGGTGAATTGTTCTCCATTACTGAAAATCTGTTAAGAAAACTGTTTGGTTTGGAAACCGTTGAAGGTGTTTCTGGAGCAGTTATAGGAATAACATATTGGAATGATGTGTATGCAGAAAACTTCAAGTCTGGCAAAGAATCTAGAGAAATCAAGGAACTGAAGTCTCCTTACAGAATATGGGCTAAATTCTCCTGGGTTGCATCTATCATAGAAAGGAAACTGTCTCCTCCAACTATGTTAACAAGGACCAACAATACATTCTGTATTGTATTGGTAAACAAGAGAAGGTGGATCTTCCCTTCATCATCTTCAACCACGTGTGGAATCATGTGAAGGAATCCAGTGAAGAAGCCAGATTGAAGAACCCTAAGTACAAGAGAAACAGTATTCCTTTTGGAAGAATCATTACATATCTTATGGTTCAAACCAAGATTGTTGAGGATCTAGAGAAAGCTGGAATCATCAAGGATATCTATCCAACGCATGGCAACACTATGAATGCTAACACTCTGAAGTTTCTCATTCATGAGGTTTCTCATTCTGCCCCATCCCAAGTTGTTGAATCTGAACCCGAAGAAACCTACTTTCAATTATCACCATAAGCTGCATGTGGTCAACTTTCCCGTAAAATTCTCAAATTTCATGGTTTCATTTCAGGTCTGTCAGTCAGTGTTTTGATAGATAAGGCAATACCCACAACATTCTACAACCTCGCATTTCTCACCATCTCAAGCTTTCTACTACCGATATTCCTAATTTTTTGGTAATGGTTGGTAATGGTTCTAAACTAGTTTGCTCAGGCCTCTGCCCACAAGTTCCAATCAGCCTCCAAGCAAATTTATTCACAATCCCTTTCCTTTTACTCCCTATTGAAGGCGCTGATGTGGTACTCGGTATGGAATGGTTGCGCACTCTCGGACCCTTGTGGCTGATTTCTCCATTCCTAAACTATCTTTCACCTACAACAACAATGATATCACAATTACAGGTGATCCTAAAACACTTCCTACAGTTTTTTCCTCCCACTAACTTTGCCAACTAATTCATACTATTTCAATTGCCTCTTTTCATTTATTATTATTCCAACCCACCCTTCCCAATGAGTCCACCCCGCCCAACCAGATTACAAACCCTCTAGACTCCTTACCAAAGACTTTACCAACCTAGATTTCTACCATTATTAACTCATTTGCAGAAGTTTTCCAAAAACCTCAAGGACTACCACCAGCCAGAACCCATGACCACCAGATTCCAATTTTACCAAATACTGCACCAGTCAACGTTAAGCCCTACTGCTACCCCCACTCTCAAAAAGACACAATGACTATACTCATACAAGATATGCTCTCAGAAGGTATCATTAAACCTAGTTACAGCCCTTATTCCTCCCCAGTCCTCTTAGTTCGAAAAAAATATGGTAGTTGGAGATTATGCGTTGATTACTATGCCCTAAATGCAATTACCATTAAAGACTGTTTCCTGTCGCGGGTCAAAAAATGATCGCCACGAAATTGTAACAAACAGAGTCGCCACCAAATTTTATTTATTCCAATGGGAATGGGAAAATATTGATAAAACCCACAAATGAAACGAAATAGACAAAGATGGTCTTCGCAACCAGATTCGGGTTCGGGAGTCGGTTAAGCAAGGGGAAGGTATTAGCACCCCTTACCTCCATCGTACTCGATGGGACCCATTTAGTTGTTTCGCAATCGAGTGTTAGCTTAAGTCTACGTTTATTTTATTAAGAGAAAGAAACATGTTTTTGGTTCTTTATCATGGAGAAAAAAGATGAGATTTTTTATTATTATGCTCGCCAAGACGTTTGTGTCTTGTGCCTACGTATTCCCAATGGAGAAAATCAGAGCAATCGTAGTTCGGGGTACGAAATTATAATTTTTATTTAGTGTGCTCGCCAAGACGTTTGTGTCTTGTGCCTACGTATTCCCAATGGGGAAAGTCAGAGCAATCGTAGTTCAAGGCTACGAAATTATATTTTTTTAGCGTGCTCGCCAAGACATTTGAGTCTTGTGCCTACATATCTTCAATGGAAGAATCAGAGCGAATGTAGTTCGAAGGAACTACGAGTTTGTTGATTGATTTCAGGATGGATGTTTGCGGACGTTTAGTAAAGTACTTGAGCAAGGTGTTCACCTAGCGCGTCCTTTATCCAAGGTATTCAACAGGAGCGAGTCCCATTGTCACTTGTTGTCCAAGTTTGGATTAATGTATTTTAATTCAAAAGATCAAGGTATTCAAGAGGTGTCCACCCCTTGTCACTTAACCTCTTGGTTTGATTAAAGTGTTTTGATTCAAAGGATCAAGGTATTCAAGAGGTGTTCACTTCTTGTCACTTGATCACTTTGATTTTATTAATGTATTTTAATTCAAAAGATCAAGGTATTCAAGAGGTGTTCACTTCTTGTCACTTAATCTCTTGATTTGATTAATGAGTTTTTTATTGTTTGATTCAAAGGATCGAAGGTATTCAAGAGGTGTTCACCCCTTGTCACTTAATCACTTTGATTTAATTAAAGTGTTTTGATTCAAAAAATCAAGGTATTCAAGAGGTGTGCACTTCTTGTCACTTGATCACTTTGATTATATTAATGTGTTTTTGATTCAAAGGATCAAGGTATTCAAGAGGTGTGCACTTCTTGTCACTTGATCACTTTGATTTGATTAATGAAAGAAACAAGATTAACAACTTGACGTTTGATCAAGCGTTTTAGGGTCTATGAATTGGGTCTAATCGCACTTGGGCGGAAAAGACAAGTTTTTGAAATGACATTCGCACTTGGGCGAAATTTGCACTTGAGCAATGAAAAGACTTCGCGCTTGGGCGAAAAAAGAAATAACAAGTTTGAATTGTTTTTTGTAGTTTTTGTGAGAAGATTTGAAATGGACTCGACGTTGAATCGAGAAATTTTATAAAGAAAAGCTTTTTGAGATTTTATGATTATATGAGCAAGGTAAGAATTAAACATATAAACTACTATTTTCCTAATACATAAATCAAAATATAAGCCTAGACTAACAAAAGATTATTTGAAATTAAACTTGAGAAAAAGGTTTTCATATTTTTTTGAAAATGATTATTTATAAAAAAAGTAAACAACTCGGGCTAATAAGGGATGAGCCCATTTGCCTACTGCATTCACGCGCTTGGGGGTGAGATAATCAGGAAGTAAAAAGAGAAAGAAAAATAACTTAAGGAATGGGCCAATCAGTGAGCCCACTCGGACCAACACCTGGGTCAAACAACAAAAAACCTAAAATGAGTTACCATCCCCACTAACACTAATCAACTTCTCTCTGTTTCGGATTTCACTGTTTATCTCTCTCGATTTCTTTGTTTCAGAGACAGAGCAAAATCTCTCTCTCTGTTACACACTCATGTTCTAATCTATCGGTCTCTTAGTTTCCATCGAGTTCAATCTCTCTGTCTCGCGGTTTGCTCGTCCTTCACGATTTCTCAATGTATTCAAGTTCAAACAACAACATCGAAATAGAGCAAATCAGCAACAAAACCCACATCCCCACAAAAACCCTAAAGCCCCAAATCAACTATAATCTGAGATTTACATGGTTACAAGAGCATAGATAAACAAGTAACGACAAGTAATATTTAAATGCAGAAAACTGAAGAAAAAGAGAATGAAGCTATAACCGGGAAAGGCTTTCACGAATTCTGCGAATCAGCTCCGAGTTCCTTCAGGTACGATATTCTTGTGCTCTTTCTCAACCTTCGTTTCTCCTCTTCTACTCTGCTTTTGAGTTTTGTTTAAATGTTGGTGCTGTGATGATTTTCTGTTTGTTATTCTGAGTGTGTTATATTGTTTCTGAGTCTTTGTGAGTGTGAATATGGTGAGGTATGAGATTATGAAGGGATATTGGAGAAAGATTGTTTGAAGGTTTGCAGTGAGGTTAAGGTTTGATTGAACGTGAAGGTTTGAGTAGTTTGAGTCAAGTATTTTGTTTTGAGAGTGATTCGAATAGGATTTCGGCAAAGGTTTGGGAGTGTATTTCGTTGGTGCCCTCCCCCTCTACCGAAGACGAGTGGTCTGATTTATAGAAGAGGTGAGGTGAAATAGGGGAAAAATTATTGAATTTTGAACATTTCTATGCACTGATTTCACCTCTTTTTGATGCAGGTTTCGGATGGTTTATTTTAGTGTAACATTGGGATCCTATGTGCAATTTTGAACCGATGCTGCAGAGTTGATGGTGATGGTGGAGCGGTTCTATTTTTTGAAACAGAGGAGGACATTTTTTTCCATTTGTTTGTTTTTTCTGTAAAATGGGCCATGTTGTATTTTTTCTTGGTAATGTAATGGGCTTTATTTGTGTAACTAATAAAAATGAATGTAAATGAAGTTTTTTTCTTTTTTTGTTTTATAAATAATCTTAATTTCTATCTTAATTCTAATTTAAATTAATGATAACAATTAAATATCAATTTAATCATTAGATCAATTTAAATAAAAATTCAGAAAATAAAAATACAAAAATTTAATTTATAAATAAATATGCAAATGATAGAATGAACTTAAGATGCAAAATTTTAATAAAAATATGCAAAACTTAAAATGATTTACTAATTGAGATAATGAGAAACTAATTGCAAATTTATATTAATTTGAAATGCAATGTGCGGAGTCGAAACTTAATATGGATGTAGATGAATTGAGTAATGCTAATGCGAGTGAATCAAATGAAAAAAACTTAGGTCAAAATTTAGGGTGCGACAGATGCCCCTATTTAATTATCTTTAGCCAAATAGCTCGAATGACTTTGATCTTCGGGATATCAAAGGCGATAGGTAATTAAATACGAAGTGACCTGAATTTTGGCCCTTGATGGGATGAAATGTCATGAATGCATGGATGAATGAGTTCTTGTTGAGGATATGAAGATGAAAAGTAAATTCTGTGGGGATTTATGAAATTATTTATCAAGGAGTTCCAATGAGAATTCTTGCTGGGGAAATGCAATGGCACCAAAAATCGTTCTCAACCAATGAGTTGAAAAACAAGGAAACAAACAACATCAACCAACGAGTTAATGAAGGTAAACAGCAATTCATTATTGTCGCACGCTCGCGAAAAATGAACAGAGTCGCCACCAATATATTTATCCCATAAGGGAAAGGAATATCAGGAAACCTCACAAAGGAAGGAACAAGGTCTTGCGACCAGAGAATCTAGGTACGGGAGTCGGTTACGCGAGGGGAAGGTATTAGCACCCCTCACGCCCATCGTACTCGATGGTATCCACCTATGTTTGTTTCTATCTAAAGGGTGTGTACTATGTCTATGTCTATGTGAATGAATGCAGAATGTAGGGAAAAGAAAGAATTGTACTCGCACGGGCCCTACCCCGCTGCCTACGTATCCTTTTCAGGAATCAGAGTTACCGTAGCTCGGCTAAAGATTTTCTGTTTGTTTTTGTGTTTTTTAATTGGGCGGAGTCAACGTTCGCGTTCTTGCATAAGGGATCGACCTAGGATGCGTACAAACGGAAATGACATTGCCCTTAGGTGCCAACGAGGCAAAAGAAAAAGAAATGATTGGTTTGTGTCTTTTAGGGTAGATGAGTGGTGAACAGTTCCCAATACCGGGCCACTCACCACTTTCTCTACTTCGTTCTAATTTGAACCATTGTTAGATGTTTTAAAGTGTTTTTGGTTGTGTATTTTTTAAGGGAATTTACTTTTCGATTCGAATCACATAAAATGCATAATGATCGAGAAGCAGATTAAGGAATGAATCCTACTCACTTCCATCCCATTATGTAATGTTTGAGAAACAGATTAGAGAATGAATCTCACTCGCTTCTCTCCCATTAATTAATGTTTGAGAAACAGATTAGGGAATGAATCCCACTCGTTTCTCTCCCATTAAGTAGTGACCGAGAAACAGATTAGGGAATGGATCCCACTCGCTTCTATGTCACTAAGTGATTGAGAAATAGATTAGGGAATGAATCCCACTCATTTCTCTATCACTTGCTTAATGTGATTCGCATCTTCCGTTTATTAATGTTTTAAAGAGTTGAAAAAGAAAAAGAATGCAAAAGGGAACTAGATCTAACATTTTAATCTATGTTATTCTAATCTACTAATGGCCCTAAGGTCAAGGGTACCTATCCTATCTCAATTCCTCTTAGCAAAGGAGGAAGAGTCTAAGGGAACATGGCAAGCATATAGAGATAAGCAACATCAAAGCAAGAAATAAGAGGCTAAGCATGAAAATGGGAGATGAAAGTCCTAGGTCAGTAGCAAATCAAGGGATGAGTGTCTCAAGTCAAATACAAAAGCACCATGGCAACACACAAAAGTATTCATAAGAAGTTACCAAAGTATCGCATGAATCGCCACTTAACAAATAGTGAACAAACATCATTTAATCAAAACAAAAAGCAGGTGAACACATGGTCTAAGCTTGAAGTCAGTAGCCAATTATTGTATTTATGGTTCTAATATTCTATACCAATCTATGTTAGTCAATTAACTTGAAGCAACACAAAATTCTAACAAAAACTAGACAAAACTAGGTCAATACTAGCTAAACGGTTTCGAATTGTGAATGGAGTTAGAAACATGTAATCAAATGGTACAAGTCAGTAGAAAATAGCCTTTACTAGATGCCTAAACAACCACAAAATCATGCCAAGAAGTTTCACACAAAATTACGGGTCATTTGTACAAGTTACGGTGCGATCGTCAACCAAAAACAAGGTATTTACATGTGAGAAAGAAAAATCAAGTAAAATAGGAAATCATGATCTAAAATTTTCAATTCCAGGTCTTAGGACCTCTAAACATCCCTAATTATATGTACAAAAAGGAACCAACATTCTTGCATGAATGCATTTCAATTTGAGAGCACAAACGTCACAAGTATCTACTAGAAACACATGTTAATCGAGTCAAACAATACTAACCAAGTACCAATCAAAACAAAGAATTAGGAGTTCATTTTTTATATACAATATCATGGATTAGTCTACTGAAATCATACAAAAATTGGGGGTTAAATTCTGATCCCAAGGTGTTAAACGAAATCACTTTGCAAAACCTATCAAAATCAAGAGAAACATGAACATATGTGAACAAAAGATTTATTAAAAATAGTAATAAAATTCTAAAAATCTTTAAGAAAATACTACAATTATGTACACACATAAAACTACCTAAAACGTATTTTTACTTATTTTTTATTTCACCTAAAACCGGTTTATGAATTAAAAGTTAGTAACGAAACAAAATTCTTAAAGAAAAGGAATCTGCCTAGTAAACAGGGGTGTAGTAGCAAAGTTAGCATGAACTGGAATTAGTCAATGGAGCGCTTGGGCCCAAATTCAGGGGGTGTAGAACCTAAAAGAGGCGCCTAAGGCCCAGCAGGGTCATTTTTGTTCAGTTTTCTATGTCAAAAAAGGCAACAAGAAGGTGCATTGGGCCAAGGAGTGTGTAGACAGCGATTTCGTGAATACAAGGCCCAAGGTGTTGATCTATGATGATTTTGTTCAGATTATTAACATTTGATTATCACATCTATATACACATTAATCCTAATTAATAACAGTAAACAAGATTTAAATCAAAATGTAAATTAAAAGGGGATTAGGGTACATTACTCTGCGACGAATCAACTTCTCATCTCTCTTTCTCCTTCAGCGGCGACGAGTCTTGTGCATTAACAGCGACGGCGCGGCGGCGATGGCTTCTCCGATCAAAAATCATGTTCGCCGCTGTGAACAACCGATGGACAACGTCATCTCATCATCCTCTCATCTCATCTCTCACTGTGAACTCAGTTAACTCGACATCGCCTCTCCGATCCAATTGATTTGTTTCGTTCTTGAATCGATCGCTGAATACACTCAATCCTTCTCTTCTTTTTACTTTTTCTTCTTCCTGATCTTCTTGCGTTTTGCGGATGAGATGCTGTTGTATGTGACTACATGAAGGTTTGCGATGGTGAGCGATGATGAAGATTGATTGCAGAAAGTTGAGAGGATTCAAGGTTGAGAGGATTGAAGAAGTTTGTTGATGCTGTGAAGGTCGCGTGATAGAAATGTCGGTGATTGAAGGGAGATGAAGGAATTGAGGAGAAAATTGAAGATGAAAGAGATTGAAGAAGTGAAGCCAAGGTTGAAGGAGATGAAAGTTTTTCTGGTTTTCTCTGGTGGATTGAATGAAGATGAAGATGGTGAAGATGGTGATTTGAGGAAGCAGAGCAATCGTGAAGAATGAACTGAGGAGGGGAGAAGATAGTGTCAAAAAAAATTGAAATGGTGGATGATTGCAGGTTATATAGAGGTTAGTGATATCTCTGATTTCTGTTACTTTCTGCTCTGATTCAATTGCATTCTGTTAGTTAGTTATAGGTTTGTTAGGATCTGTTAAAAAAAATGTTAGGTAGTTACAAATATGGTTAGAGGTTTGGAGTTGGTTTACAGTTAGAAGAGTTAGGGAAAAGTTGGGAAAACTGTGAGTTACAATTCTGTTATATGTAGGTTAAGGGCGGTTAGGAAATAGTTGAAAGTCAGTATATTATGTTTTTGAAATGCTATCTGAAATTGAATCGTGGACTGTTTTGATGTGTGAATGTGGGTCTGATTTGTTTGGATGCAGGCTTGGTTTATCATGTATGGAGAAGCTGGCAGTGTGTGTGTATGCTTGGCTGAACTATGAAAATAGTATTGAATATCTATGAATCGTCATGCCGGACCGGCTTTTCTTGATGGGGTTTATTGTTTTTTCTGGTATTGTATGCAGGACTGTTTTGTGAAAGGTTTGAAATTAGTTAAGGTGAAATGAATTGGTTAGTGATGGTATATGTGATGTTTGTGGCTGTTAGCTAAATGTTGTTTTGACAGATGCATAGAATTGAGATTGGTTATAAGGAGAATGGATGTATGTAGATATGTGAGTTGATACTATGGTTTAGAATTGGTGAAATGAAGTTGCTGTTTTGAAATGTGATGTTATGAATGAGATTTTGCATTGAACTGGCTTTGGTTTGATCTTGCAGGTTTAAACTTCTGTTGGAAGCATTAGCTGGATCCTTATCCAAAAAGGAAATACTCATTTTTAGCCAATTCTTTCTTCAGTAAGAGTCTGGTTGCTGTGGGCACCCTCATGGGTCATGAAGAATCAAAACTCGTTCCCGCAGCATTAGCACTGATGGAGGATGAGAAATACGATGAGGCTGAGAACCATGGATACTGAAGAGAGCCATTGTGTGATTGAAGGGAACAAGAAGGAAGAGTGATAGCTATATGTTTCTGTAACTTTATTTTTGTGTAATCTTTTCCCAATGTGTAATATAGATATGTGATGTTGTAGTGATCTGTTTTGTATCCATGTATGCGTTAGGAACTGATGATGAACCATAATGGGCAGCTTGGTGAGCAGGGCCCTTGCAAAGATTGTTTGTGTTCTGTCATAGATATTATTTATGAAATAATAGCTTGGGCTAATTGCTTGACTTATAGTACTTTGGCCCTTTTCCCACCATTTCCAAATTTGCATCTTGATTGAATGAACTACAAGGTATAATGAGAAATAACCGAAAACCTCTTCATGGAATTTTAGTCAAAAATCAACTTTCTAAGTTTGACTTTGACTAAAAATTAAAGTTTGAATTATTGCCTTCCAATTTGAAATGATTCTCAAGACACTTTGTCTCACCTCAAACACTCGTACAAAATTCAAAGCATATGATTTGTAGCATGAGTAGCCAAGCAAACCAGTCTCGGATTACATGATAAGACCCCGGTGAAATCATAATATGTTGAGATAGCCCATATAGTGATCATAACAAAATCTTGAAGTCCACTGGTAAACTCAAGCATCGGGGCCTAAGAAACCTAATCCCTTATTCAGGTACCGGACATCATTTTGCTCTTGATGAAAAGATAAATAAGCCTTTGTTCTAAGACTCATGTGAGACCCCAATTTGCTATGCGACCCTTGATCCCATGCTTTTGGATGTTTTATTTAACGAATGAATGAAAAGTCATGTTAATGCCCTAATGGAGATATGTCGATGGATGCAAAAGTCCAAGCCAGGTGAAAGTATAGGGGTAGGACAAATTTGGGGTATGACAATTATCAACCAATGAGTTGAAAAAGGACAAAACTAAAACCAATTACCAAGATGATGAAAGTTGACACATCATTCTTAACCAATGAGTCGAATACGATTAAAACCGGGAACGCCATCATCAACCAACGAGTTAATGAAGGTAAACAACAATTCGTTATCAACCAATGAGTTGATAAAACAAGGGAACAACCAACATCGACCAATGAGTTGATGTAGGTAGACAACAATTCATTATCAACCAATGAGTTGAAAAAGGACAAAACTAACATCAACCACTAAGCTGATGAAAGTCGACACATCGTTCTCAACCAATGAGTCGAGTACGATTAAAACTAGAAACGCCAACATCAACCAACGAGTTAATGAAGGTAAACAACAATTCGTTATCAACCAATGAGTCGATTATAACAGTGGAACAACCAACATCGACCAATGAGCTAATGTAGGTAAACAACAATTCATTATCAACCAATGAGTTGAAAAAAGACATAACTAACATCAACCACTAAGTTAATGTAGGTAAACAACAATTCGTTATCAACCAATGAGTTGAAAAAAGACATAACTAACATCAACCACTAAGTTAATGTAAGTAAACAACAATTCGCTATCAACCAATGAGTTGATTAAAACAAGAGAACAACCAACATTAACCAATGAGCTAATGTAGGTAAACAACAATTCGTTATCAACCAATGAGTTGAAAAAAGACATAACTAACATCAACCACTAAGTTAATGTAAGTAAACAACAATTCGCTATCAACCAATGAGTTGATTAAAACAAGAGAACAACCAACATTAACCAATGAGCTAATGTAGGTAAACAACAATTCGTTATCAACCAATGAGTTGAAAAAAGACATAACTAACATCAACCACTAAGTTAATGTAAGTAAACAACAATTCGTTATCAACCAATGAGTTGACTTTAAAAGACATAACTAACATCAACCAATGAGCTAATGAAAGTCGACACGTCGTCCACAACCAATGAGTTGAGTGCGATCAGAACAGAAATAAAGTCGCCATCAACCAATGAGCTGACGAGGATATGAATAAATTGATTTCAACCAATGAGTTTATTTATGTTAATCGGAAAAAAAAACTGAAATTTCAACCAATGAGTTGAAGAGGTAAATAATAAATTATAACCAATGGGTTGACAAGAAGATGTAGATTATTTTCAACCAATGAGTTGATTCAAATGACAAGGAAACGATGATCGATTTCAACCAATGGGTTGACAACAAGGGAAAGATATTTTCAACCAATGAGTTGATTAAAATGACAAGAAAATTGATGATTGGTTTTTTTTAACCAATGGGTTGGCTCAAATTAACAAGAAGATAATGATCTCCTATGCATGCTTTGTGCTGATGTATGAGACATTTTTGTTTTGTTTTTTTTTTGTGCAAATTGATGCACATGATGCATATGACAATTGATCAATGCAGGTAATGAGTTTACCGAATGTATGCCAATGGGCAGTAATTTTCTGGGTATCCATGGTGGACTTGGGCTTGGTTTTCAACGGAAAAGACCGAGCAAGATTGAAATTTTAATTTGATGTTGTGGGAGATTGCCCCATGAATGATATGCATGATTGATGAATGCATGCTATGAATGAAATTTATGGTTTGGAATATTTGAAGGAACGCCCCAGTTGAGGGCAATGATGAAAAAGGTCTTGTGGTAGGAGGTTTGTGTAAGCATAATTCCCGACACCAATTATGTGTTAGAGGGCTTCTTGATATGGCATAGTCTACTTAGACTTCTTGAAGGAAAGGTTTTGGCCTTGATTTGCCCCATAATGCTAAGTCTATGGAGAATTTTTCTTCAACCAAGTTTTGGATTCAAACTGATGATCTTGAGATGACATGCCCCAGTCCTTGGGAACTTTGAAATGGAGTGCCCCTGAGTGAAGGACTTGTGAAGTGATGCAACTCGGATGGTTCCACTATAGGCTCTTCAAATGATTTTCATTACCGAAACTTCCTTGATGGAAAGTGCTGATTTACATATGAGACTATTCAATTCAAAAATGGTAATTTTAATGCGACGTGCATGCGAGTTTTGAAAACAAATCATTTATTGAAATGAAATTGTGGTATTCAATGAATAAATCCTAATGAGGATTAAAGTTTGAAATTCAAGATGTGAAAGATGATGTGATATCGTGGTATCGAAACAAATGATTAGAAAATATTCAGGTGTCAGGTTAACTCAACCTTGCTTTAGTTTGCTTTCAAAAGAAACCTTGCTTCAATTAGGACTTTTGAAGGTTGTAACGTGGCCAGGTTCACGGTTTAAGAAACAAAGGATATAGGCTCAAATTTTAATTTTAACCCACCCATTCTTCGTGATGTACTCCCGTTCTAAGTCCAGTTAACTGACGCATGTATTCAATTTCCAAGAAGGATTACAAATGATGCTTGAGAACCAATGGATTCTAAGGTGGCAGTCACCTATTCTTCTTTTGAAGTCACACAAGTTTGTTCTTGCTTTTCTTTTGATAATGATCTTTTGATCTTTTTTTATTTTGACTTTTATATCCCTAATTTTTGCCTAAGTCTCCTTTTTAGGTTTTAACTTAGCGGGCTTTTCTTTGATTTTGTTTTTTTGGGACAACTTGTGTAACTCGTGTTCAATAATATGAGAGTTTGAGAGTTGTGACTGCCATATTGATGGTTCAAGAGAAACAACTATTGAAAACTTTGGATGTTCACCACTACTTTGACATTGTGTACAAAGAGAGGATACAGTTGACTCTTTAGTCGGGAAAGGTTCCCATGAAATGATTCTCTTGGAAATTAGATGCATTAGTCATTTTAATTGAATAACTACCCTGTCCCAGGTTTTTATTCAGGGTTTTATTTTTATGCAAAAAGAAAACACCAACTTCTAAGGCTCAAAGGGGTTTAACGAGTGATTATCATCCTTATATCTCCAGTGTTTGGGAATTTGAAATAATGCTTGTACATCATCAACAAAGTTTTATTTGAAAGCACACTGATGCAAATTGTGTATTTCCTTTATCGTCATTCTCCCTCTAATATTTGCTTTGACAAGAAAACTGATAAAGAAAATGAAATGGAAAAAAAGCAAAATATTTTTTTTTGAATTTTTTGTTTTTGTGTAAGTGATACGGAAGTAAAACAAGAGAATAAGTCATGATTGATTCAAAACAAATGCAATGCTTATTTCATTAAAATTACGATTAAGGATGACAAAATTCAAACGCAATACAGCACAATCCAAACAGGGATGAACTTTCTCGTTTAATAACTGGATTTAAGCATGTCCTCAGTGTCTTGGCATCTTTCAGGGCATGGGGTTGACCCTTCTTGGTGTTTAATGCTTTGAAGCATTTCCATGATAATGACCACAGATCTTCTGAGTTCATTTCTTGTCTCTTTGGAGTTCACTCAACATTTTCTGAGACATTCTTTAAGTCCAATACAGTGTCGGGTAATCAAACTTGCCTTGTGAATTGTGTTGGAGGATGAAAGGCATGAATACTGGATTTTGGGAAATGCATGTTTAATGAATGCAAATGCATGATGATTGTTTATGCAAGAGTGATTCTTATGAGATGCAATGACATACACACATTATGAAATGCAATACAATGCTATAAGATAGATGGACGTAATATGGAAAAACACAACCTAATGAGGAAGGCTCCTTATGATAGGATAGTTCTAAGTTCTTTACCAAAAGATCCCCTCACATGATGGCTCTAAGGTTTTTGATAGTAGAGATGTCTACATCACCATAGATGGAACGGGTTCTAAAGGTTCTTGGAGTTAACGACGAAATCAGATTTTCGTCATGCGATAGGCTAGCCATCTTATGACAAATTTCATGAATAAGTCTCCTCCAAGTGGGGTTTTCGTATTAGCCATTCAAGGTGTTCACCTTGGGGACTAACACTACACAACCACCTCCTAACTTATGTTTTTCTCTTGTTTTTCAAAGCTCGGGTTGAGAGCTTCACTCAAAAAGTAGTACTCCCAAATCCCACAAGTAAATAAGCAAGATAAAGAAAATATATACACTAACTTTGCCAACTAACTTTGCCAACTAATTCATACTATTTCAATTGCCTCTTTTCATTTATTATTATTCCAACCCACCCCTCCCAATGAGTCCACCCCGCCCAACCAGATTACAAACCCTCTAGACTCCTTACCAAAGACTTTACCAACCTAGATTTCTACCATTATTAACTCATTTGCAGAAGTTTTCCAAAAACCTCAAGGACTACCACCAGCCAGAACCCATGACCACCAGATTCCAATTTTACCAAATACTGCACCAGTCAACGTTAAGCCCTACTGCTACCCCCACTCTCAAAAAGACACAATGACTACACTCATACAAGATATGCTCTCAGAAGGTATCATTAAACCTAGTTACAACCCTTATTCCTCCCCAGTCCTCTTAGTTCGAAAAAAATATGGTAGTTGGAGATTATGCGTTGATTACTATGCCCTAAATGCAATTACCATTAAAGACTGTTTCCTGTCGCGGGTCAAAAAATGATCGTCACGAAATTGTAACAAACAGAGTCGCCACCAAATTTTATTTATTCCAATGGGAATGGGAAAATATTGATAAAACCCACAAATGAAACGAAATAGACAAAGATGGTCTTCGCAACCAGATTCGGGTTCGGGAGTCGGTTAAGCAAGGGGAAGGTATTAGCACCCCTTACCTCCATCGTACTCGATGGGACCCATTTAGTTGTTTCGCAATCGAGTGTTAGCTTAAGTCTACGTTTATTTTATTAAGAGAAAGAAACATGTTTTTGGTTCTTTATCATGGAGAAAAAAGATTAGATTTTTTATTATTATGCTCGCCAAGACGTTTGTGTCTTGTGCCTGCGTATTCCCAATGGAGAAAATCAGAGCAATCGTAGTTCGGGGTACGAAATTATAATTTTTATTTAGTGTGCTCGCCAAGACGTTTGTGTCTTGTGCCTACGTATTCCCAATGGGGAAAGTCAGAGCAATCGTAGTTCAAGGCTACGAAATTATATTTTTTTAGCGTGCTCGCCAAGACATCTGAGTCTTGTGCCTACATATCTTCAATGGAAGAATCAGAGCGAATGTAGTTCGAAGGAACTACGAGTTTGTTGATTGATTTCAGGATGGATGTTTGCGGACGTTTAGTAAAGTACTTGAGCAAGGTGTTCACCTAGCGCGTCCTTTATCCAAGGTATTCAACAGGAGCGAGTCTCATTGTCACTTGTTGTCCAAGTTTGGATTAATGTATTTTAATTCAAAAGATCAAGGTATTCAAGAGGTGTCCACCCCTTGTCACTTAACCTCTTGGTTTGATTAAAGTGTTTTGATTCAAAGGATCAAAGTATTCAAGAGATGTTCACTTCTTGTCACTTGATCACTTTGATTTGATTGATGTATTTTAATTCAAAGGAACAAGGTATTCAAGAGGTGTTCACTTCTTGTCACTTGATCACTTTGATTTGATTAAGGTATTTTGATTCAAAGGATCAAGGTATTCAAGAGGTGTTCACTTCTTGTCACTTGATCACTTTGATTTTATTAATGTATTTTGATTCAAAGGATCAAGGTATTCAAGAGGTGTTCACTTCTTATCACTTGATCACTTTGATTTTATTAATGTATTTTAATTCAAAAGATCAAGGTATTCAAGAGGTGTTCAGTTCTTGTCACTTAATCTCTTGATTTGATTAATGAGTTTTTTATTGTTTGATTCAAAGGATCGAAGGTATTCAAGAGGTGTTCACCCCTTGTCACTTAATCACTTTGATTTAATTAAAGTGTTTTGATTCAAAAGATCAAGGTATTCAAGAGGTGTGCACTTCTTGTCACTTGATCACTTTGATTATATTAATGTGTTTTTGGTTCAAAGGATCAAGGTATTCAAGAGGTGTGCACTTCTTGCCACTTGATCACTTTGATTTGATTAATGAAAGAAACAAGATTAACAACTTGACGTTTGATCAAGCGTTTTAGGGTTTATGAATTGGGTCTAATCGCACTTGGGCGGAAAAGACAAGTTTTTGAAATGACATTCGCACTTGGGCGAAATTTGCACTTGGGCAATGAAAAGACTTCGCGCTTGGGCGAAAAAAGAAATAACAAGTTTGAATTGTTTTTTGAAGTTTTTGTGAGAAGATTTGAAATGGACTCGACGTTGAATCGAGAAATTTTATAAAGAAAAGCTTTTTGAGATTTTATGATTATATGAGCAAGGTAAGAATTAAACATATAAACTACTATTTTCCTAATACATAAATCAAAATATAAGCCTAGACTAACAAAAGATTATTTGAAATTAAACTTGAGAAAAAGGTTTTCATATTTTTTTGAAAATGATTATTTATAAAAAAAGTAAACAACTCGGGCTAATAAGGGATGAGCCCATTTGCCTACTGCATTCACGCGCTTGGGGGTGAGATAATCAGGAAGTAAAAAGAGAAAGAAAAATAACTTAAGGAATGGGCCAATCAGTGAGCCCACTCGGACCAACACCTGGGTCAAACAACAAAAAACCTAAAATGAGTTACCATCCCCATTAACACTAATCAACTTCTCTCTGTTTCGGATTTCACTGTTTATCTCTCTCGATTTCTTTGTTTCAGAGACAGAGCAAAATCTCTCTCTCGGTTACACACTCATGTTCTATTCTATCGGTCTCTTAGTTTCCATCGAGTTCAATCTCTCTGTCTCGCGGTTTGCTCGTCCCTCACGATTTCTCAATGTATTCAAGTTCAAACAACAACATCGAAATAGAGCAAATCAGCAACAATACCCACATCCCCACAAAAACCCTAAAGCCCCAAATCAACTATAATCTGAGATTTACATGGTTACAAGAGGATAGATAAACAAGGAACGACAAGTAATATTTAAATGCAGAAAACTGAAGAAAAAGAGAATGAAGCTATAACCGGGAAAGGCTTTCACGAATTCTGCGAATCAGCTCCGAGTTCCTTCAGGTACGATATTCTTGTGCTCTTTCTCAACCTTCGTTTCTCCTCTTCTACTCTGCTTTTGAGTTTTGTTTAAATGTTGGTGCTGTGATGATTTTCTGTTTGTTATTCTGAGTGTGTTATATTGTTTCTGAGTCTTTGTGAGTGTGAATATGGTGAGGTATGAGATTATGAAGGGATATTGGAGAAAGATTGTTTGAAGGTTTGCAGTGAGGTTAAGGTTTGATTGAACGTGAAGGTTTGAGTAGTTTGAGTCAAGTATTTTGTTTTGAGAGTGATTCGAATAGGACTTCGGCAGAGGTTTGGGAGTGTATTTCGTTGGTGCCCTCCCCCTCCACCGAAGACGAGTGGTCTGATTTATAGAAGAGGTGGGGTGAAATAGGGGGAAAATTATTGAATTTTGAACATTTCTATGCACTGATTTCATCTCTTTTTGATGCAGGTTTCGGATGGTTTATTTTAGTGTAACATTGGGATCCTATGTGCAATTTTAGACCGATGCTGCAGAGTTGATGGTGATGGTGGAGCGGTTCTATTTTTTGAAACAGAGGAGGACATTTTTTTTCATTTGTTTGTTTTTTCTGTAAAATGGGCCATGTTGTATTTTTTCTTGGTAATGTAATGGGCTTTATTTGTGTAACTAATAAAAATGAATGTAAATGAAGTTTTTTTCTTTTTTTGTTTTATAAATAATCTTAATTTCTATCTTAATTCTAATTTAAATTAATGATAACAATTAAATATCAATTTAATCATTAGATCAATTTAAATAAAAATTCAGAAAATAAAAATACAAAAATTTAATTTATAAATAAATATGCAAATGATAGAATGAACTTAAGATGCAAAATTTTAATAAAAATATGCAAAACTTAAAATGATTTACTAATTGAAATAATGAGAAACTAATTGCAAATTTATATTAATTTGAAATGCAATGTGCGGAGTCGAAACTTAATATGGATGTAGATGAATTGAGTAATGCTAATGCGAGTGAATCAAATGAAAAAAACTTAGGTCAAAATTTAGGGTGCGACATTTCCCTATACCTACCATAGATGAAATCTTTGATGAATTGGGATCCGCGACTATTTTTTCTAAGATCGATCTTCGGTCTGGATATCACCAAATCAGGGTAAAACCGGAGGATACATACATGACAGCTTTCAGGACATTCGACGGACACTATGAGTTCTTGGTGATGCCCTTTGGGCTTACTAACGCTCCTAGTTCATTTCAATTTGCTATGAACGATTTACTACGACCTTTCCTACGTCGGTTCGTTTTAGTTTTTTTGGATGACATTCTAATATACAGTTCATGCTTTACAGGTCATGCCCATCATTTAACTTTGAATTTAGAGTTATTATTATCTCACCAATTTTATGCCAAATTATCCAAATATGTTTTTGCTGTTCCTAGTGTTGATTATTTAGGTCACATTATTTCAAGCGACAGTGTCATCCCTGATCCTACGAAGATTCAAGCAATCATGGATTGGCTTAGGCCACATTCACTCATGGCACTAAGGGGTTTCCTGGGCCTCATTGGTTTTTATAGACGCTTTGTGCGTCATTATGCCTCTCTCTCTGCTCCCCTCACTGATTTATTGAGTTCTACCAGATTTACATGGAGTCCATTTTCCGAAGAAGCTTTTACAAGTTTGAAACAGAAAATGACTACTACTCCTATATTGTGCCTTCCTGACTTCTCCAAAACCTTTGTCCGAGAAACAGATACTTCAGCTCTTGCAGTTGGTGCTCTTTCTCAGCAAGGGCACCCTTTGGCTTTCTTCAGTAAGAAATTATGCAACAGAATCAGAAAATGACTACTACTCCTATATTATGCCATCACTGAATCAGTAAAGAAATGGCGTCAATATTTGATAGGCAGACATTTTCATATATATATATATATATATACAAACTAGAAGAGTTTAAGGAACTTATTGGTACAGAAAATCCAAACGCCAGAACAACGGAATTGGGCTGCAAAATTACAAGGGTTCCAGTTCGAAATTTTTTACAAACCTGGAAAGCAAAACCAAGTCGTTGATGCTCTGAGTCGCATCCAACAGGAAGATGAAGCCCTCATGTTCTCCCATTCATCTCTGGTTCCCCTCTTGATGTCTCAATTAACAGATTTCTACAAAAACATAAAAGAAGGACAAGACCTCGTGACCAAGGTCAACTCAGAGTCAGATATGCAGAGAGAATTCCAATTCACAAATGACATCATGTATTATAAAGAAAAAATCTTCATACCTTCTGTGCAAGAACTTCGTCATACCATTCAGGCCTACAACCCACTTTAGGCCGCCTCTTTGCTTCATTCATGTGGCCAAGCATCTACAAGGATGTTGAAATCTTTGTTAAGGAATGTCAAACCTGTCAACAGAATAAATATATGCCAAAAAAGAAACAGTGGTTATTACAACCACTCGAAATCCCTTCACAGGTATGGGATGAGTTATCAATGGACTTTATCACGCATTTACCTTCCTCTTTTGGGCATACCATGATATGGGTGATTTGTCATAGATTAACCAAATATGTTCATCTCCCCGCGTTACCAACCAACTTTACTGCAAGAGATTTGGCCAGACGCTTCTCAACAGAAATTTGTTGCTTGCATGGCATCCCACGCTCTATTGTCTTCGACAGGGATCCTCTATTCCTTAGCTCTTTCTGGAAAGAACTGTTTCGGGTACAAGGCACTACTTTAAAGTTCAGCTCCACCTACCACCCTGAAACAGACGGACAGACAGAAGTTATGAACAGATGTGTAGAGGCGTATCTACGATGTTTTACCAGCGAAAACCCTAACCAATGGTTTAAATACTTACATCTTGCAGAATATTGGCACAATAAGGCATATCACTCGATAATCAAGATGTCTCCTTTTGAAGCCCTCTATGGCTGAGAACCACCGTCTTTTCCTTAGTATCATCAAGGTCTCACCACAATTCCAGATCTAGATCTAAACTTGCAACAGAGACAAGAACTTATCACCACTCTAAAAAACAATATGGAAAAGTCAAGACAAAAAATGGCAAAACAGGCAAACAAGAAACAAAGAATTTGTACCTTTGAAGTAGGAGATCTGGTCCTTCTACGTCTTCAACCCTATCGCCAAACGAGTGTCCACCGTCGTACATCCCAGAAGTTTTCCTAACGTTATTTTGGACCATTTAAGATCCACAGCCGTATAGGACCGGTTGCTTATGATCTGGAACTCCCTCCGTCTTTAAAGATCCACCCCGTCATCCACGTCTCTCAGCTAAAGGCCTACCACGATGATAACCCCTCCGGCCATTTTCAACCACTTCCACCAGATCTTGGAACAGAGCATTCGAAAGAGTTACGTGATTTAGTCAATATTTCAAACGGAAAGATTAGTGAAGGAGTGAGTTGTGACGTTTCAAATGGTTCAAGAAGAATGCAACTGGGAGAGAAACAGAGAAGGAAAGTACTTTGAGTCGTAATGAAGAAGTGAAGTGTGTAACCACACTCTTGAACCCAAGTACACTAAGTGAAGAGATAGATTCACCAAATCCCAATGTCCCAACGATACCACAATCCACACCCTTGATTACATTGGATCCCCTTCTCAAGCAATCACCACCGTCCATCACCACATCTGCCCCACTTACTCTTCCACGTGACACACCACTTCCCAATGCTACTTGTCATCTCACATCCAAAACGCGTGTTTCCAATATTGTGAATTGCATTACAGCTGTCCCACGTGAAACTCCATACCCTTTGCCAGCTAGCCCTATTTCAACTCGTTCTCACAATTTGAACAATTGGGTTTCCGCTTTCCATCGGCCTAGTTCTTCTTCTACTTCCAACCTTAAGGACAAGGTTGTTTTGGGGCCGAAAAGTAGTGATAGCAGGCCCAAAAGGATCTCCAAAAGGCCCACTTACTTAGATGATTATAAACTTAAATGATTCATTATTATTATTAAGATATAATATTTTACCTTCGGTTGGGCCTAGCCCATTTATCACCTTTTAGCTAACCCAATTATATTATGGGGTGCAGTTACCGTACATAGATAAAAATCTATGCACCATGCATAGATTATTATGGACTCTTGGATCAAATTCTAGATATCAATTGTTATTACTCAATACTCAATACTGGATTAAAAACATGATCCATGACTTATGTAGGCTTATGCATGGTGCATAAGTAAATCCTTATGCATATTAGCCAAATCCTATATTATGTATTTAAGGACTGCTTGCTGTCTAGGGTTAGACAGAAAATTAATGAAAAATTATTTACTTATTTCATTGTCTTGTGTTTTATTCAATGGAATTCCCTTGTTTTGGTAATAGTTGCTAATCCCCTTTACATTAAATTTGGTGTGAAATGACTGTTCATATTGACAAATGTCAATATATCTTTCAGGTTTTCTCTTCCAATGCTCTACATGGACTGATCGACCATTATCATGTATGACTCTAAGAAGTATCCTAAATCTCTCTAGCTTCTTTTTTATTCCAGCTACCCATTATGATACGAATTGGACCATCGCCCAATTCATACCAAATGCAATATTGAAAATAATTGCAACACGTAAGTGAGGATGACTAGTAATGCTTATGGATCACAAAATTGTTTTCGTTTTGGTTCCAAGTAGGGTTATTCGTTGTGAGTCCTAAATTCTCATCACAAAAAAAAAGTTTTTTTTAAAGAGAATAATAAATGGATATTTATCATTAAAATATTATAAATTTTAAAATTATTATAATTACAAAGATTGAATTTTAATTTTTTTAAACTCTTCAAATATTTCTTGAATACAATCCTAAAAATTTCAACAAAATAAAGAACTCAAATGTTGTATTAGAGATGAAATTTAAAGGGTATTTGTAAATTATTCAAATTCAATTGATATTATTATAATGCTCTAAAACTGAAAGAATGTATTAGTAATAGGTATTCACTTTTCATTTTCATTTAAAGAAAATCGTTCTTTAAAACATAGTAAAAAGTTTTTGGGTGATAAAAATATTTTGGGAATCTAAAATTTAGAATTTTTTTCGTTTTTAAATTATTTTGTTTGATTAATGTATTAAAATGATTCTTTGTTAAATTTTTAGTTAAATTATATTGTTGGTCCTCATATTTCGACTGTTTCACGAAACATTGTCTCCTATTTTAAATTTAAATAGTTTTGATCTCTTTCTTACTTTTATGTTTGGAATTGATGAGATGTTATTTTTAACTTATACTTTATATCTATAAAATTATACAAAAAGTTTCTATATGAAAATTTGTTACTTTGCATATGTGCCACATTGTCTTAAAATGAAAGCATGCGAGGTTTTTGTGGGAAAATGTAAGAGGAGGATCAAAACTATTTGTTTTAAAAACATGAGGTAATTTTTGTGAACCGTCTAAAATAGATGGACCAAAACTGAAATTAAGTTTATAATTTTTAGTTATTTTTATAAATTATAAAAAATTTAGTAAGATTTAAATAAAGTGACCGATTTATCATTTTTTAAAATCTAAATGTATCAATTTAAAAAAAAATTATTAGGGATGAAGTTTCAATTCTTTTAAAGATTTAGGGAACACTTTGAAATTTTGAAATATATGAAGACCAACTTACAAATTTATAAGATAAATATTAAATAATTTGACACTCAAATTAAATAAAATGAGAAAAGAATTTCAAAATTTTCTTACTTTTAGATGTCATTTAAAATTTTATTTTTATTCCAGTTAGACAAAATATTTACTAGATTATCATTATTTTAACAATTTTTTATATTTTTCGATTTTTTAGATTGTGCTATGTATAAACATTAATTAAAATTGTTATGAGGTGCACCAACCACTCTGGACCACTGACAAGCAATGAGACAATCCCTTTAATTTTAATCACTAGGAGAAGATAAATGAGTACATAATTTCAAACGAAAAAATAAGGTATTTATTTGGTCAAATCAAGTAAGGAATCTTTTAGTAAAATATATACAGTGAATTATTCACTCTTATAAATTAGGGTATTTTTTACAGTTAGCTTGGGTGTTGGGTTAGTTACTCTATTCTCAACAACAAGGGATCGTTCTAAATTTAGAATTGAATATTTGCAGATCATACATAAATTCTATATTCTGGAAGAGCTCAGAGTCATAAGATCGATTGTGAAAGCTTGATTACAGTCACAGCATGCATCACAAGTTTAATTTTAAATACTACATTTAATTTAAAATATTTATATTTTATATTTATCAACTTTAAATTTAATAAGTTTATTGTAATGATGTTCTTTATAAAAATAATTTATATTAATTAGTTTTGTTATGCGAAGTACTTTTGGAGAATAAAGAAACCATAGATATATGTTGCCGATTCATTTTCCTAATAATCAACACGAATAACACGAATGTTGCGAATGTCAAATTGTCAAATTTTACAAAGAGGTGTAAATGGCGTACCCATTCTATTTAAATTTGCTCTACAAAAATTGATAAAAAATAAAATAAAACTGATATATTTAAGAGTGTGGAACTAAAATTTAGGCATAGTAACGAGGTAAGGAGGACGCAGGGTTCACCTGACTCGCCCCTGCCCCCGTCTTCCTGTAGCAATTCCGCCCACGCCCCCAAACTCATTTGAGAGTAAAAAATTACCACCCACTCCCACCTTCAATGGAAAACGAGTTTTTCTGCTCCGCTCTGCCCTATCTTCCCCCATAAAAACTATTTTTTTAATAACAATAAAAATTAATACTTTAATTAAATACTACTATTTGATCATTTTAATAATAAATTTTAAAGAGTAAGATAAATTTAAAAAATTTGTTTGTAATCAAATTCTTGTTTTTCTTTTCATTTTAGTAGGTTTTAATACTATGTTTCTAAAGAGTAAAATAACTCTAATAAATCTGTTTGTAAAGAGCAACCACTCATATTAAAATTAATTTGGAAATGTTAGTGTTAGGAAAGAACTCAGCCGTTGAGAGAAAATGAAACCATATCATGCTATCTTGAAAAGAATAAACAATACCTTGCTATCTTAAAATAAGGGCATTAAAGTAAATTTATTAGATCAGGATGGAGGTGGATGCACCGCATGTATTAGCAACCCCCGCCCCTACTCCCATCCTTGTAAATAAGAATTGGGTTTCCCCGCACCGCACCCCATAAAATCGGGTATTCCCATTAATTTTAGGGTAGGTTAGATGCGTTCGGGCGAAGTCGAATTTTCTTGCCATGCCTACTAAAATCTAGATTGGCCTGTGAAAAAAATATGGTGGTGCAGACATGTAGATCTTACACCTCCTAAAGATTAAAAGTGGCAAAAATAAATGTTAAAGCCACCGCCTGTTAATGTTCCTAACAACGAACAGGGTGAGTCACACATGCAGGTCTTGCATCCCTTGAGGTTAAAAGTGGCAAAAAAAATATTAAACCTCACATTCGGTAAGAATTCGCAAAAAAATTAGACAGAACGAGACAATCAATTAAAGAGTGTATGTCTAAAACCCTAATTCGTTCCATGAAAAAAATATTGACAAAACATGCATGTTCGAAAAATCAGGTTTGTTTCAATATCCCTAATTTCACATAGTCAAGTTTTTTTTAAAGTGATAAAAATGATGCAATTGTCTAATCAAATTTATAGCTTAATTAACTGGACAGAGAAAATTGAAGAGATTGAAGTAAAATTATAAAATAAGTGAATGGACCAAAGATAAATTTGCCTTTTCTAAAATAGAATTTGTTTGTAAGATACACTTTATATATATTATTTCATTATTTAACTTTTTTTCAATAAAAAAAATTATCTCATTTCATTCAACATAATAGACATAATACATAGAAGGTTGACTCAGTTGATAAAAAATATACTCATATTCTAGATAGACATTGGTTGAACTTTCATTATCGACGTGAAGATCTAATTGGTGATTAATTTGTAAGTGTTATTTGAAATTTGAGGTCTGTATTGATTTTGATGAGCTCTCAGAGTCCAACTCATTTAATTTTTTTATTATTATAAAAGAGAGATCAAATTTAAGACGTGGGGATAACCAATCGTTAGTTGGTCCAGTGGTGATTGGCGCTGGACTTGGTAGGGAGAACCACGGTTCGATCCCCCGCAACTACGATCGGGAGGGGGATGGAACCACTTGATGCCAGAACTCGCCCCCGAACCGGACTAAACCGGTGGTATAAAAGCCAAAAAAAATTTAAGACGTGGGGATCAACATACAATTTTGACACATTGATTAAACTATCTTGGACAAAATTTACTTGTCTCCTAGTAAAACATAATTTAAATTTTGGACTCAAGGTATTTTCAAATTCAATATGATAAATAGAGTTTATTGATATAAAAAATTATTGTCATCAAACTAAGATCAAAACCACGTTGTCGAAAGACAAGGAAGCCAAAATTGTGCAGCTGCTGCAACAAAATGTGGACATGTTCGCCTGGGCTTCGACAAATTTGCTTGGAATGGATCCGAGTGTGATATGTCACCATTTTTCAATTATGCCTAGGCTCTAACCCATGGCTCAAAGAAAATGTAAAGCAGGGAAGATAAGAAGTCATCCCTCTTGGAGAAGGTGGTGAACATGAAGTAGGTCAGTCTCATTCGAGATCTCGAATTTCCATCATTGTTGCCAATATTATGATGGTATATAAATAATTAGGCAAATGGGGGATGTGAAACAAACCAAGAAAAATTTCAAGCGATCATAGACATGAGAAGTCTAACCTCATTAAAAGAGGTTCAGTAACTGACGGGGAGGATTGCAGCATTGTCCCATTTTTTATCATACATAAGTTAAAAATTTATTCACTTATTTGCAACTTTGAATAAGTCAAATTTATTCACTGGTTTGTAACAATGAATAAGTTGTCCAATACTCATACGCCCAGAAAAAAAAGTACCATTGTTTCTTTACTGATCGGTGACTACTAATGCTATAAGCTCGATTTTGGTCCAATAAGGAGACATAAGAGAAAGATTGATTTACTTCGTCAATAAAGTTCTGAATGGAGCTGAGTTACGCTATCACAAAATAGAAAGCCTAGCTTGGGCAATCGTCATTATAGCTAGAATACCAAGGTCTTACTTTCAAGGCCACTAGATCATTAAAAGAACAAACCATTCCATCAAACAGGTACTAAAGAAGCTAGATCTGGTGGGAATAATGGTAGCATGGGGAGTCAAGCTATCAGAGTATGATGTCTCCTTTATGCCCAAGACTAGAATCAAATCCCAAGTTTTAACTTTCTTGGCCGAGTTTGGAACACTAAGAGAATCAGAGGTCTCACCCTCTAGACTTTATAAGTGGATGGTTTCTTAAATTTGAAAGGAAGTTGTGCCAGGATTGTGTTCGATGGAGCAAGAGATATGATGCTAGAAGAGTCCTTGTGAGCTGGTTTCAAGGATAGTAAAAACCAAGCACAATACAAGGCCTTACAATTTAGGATGAGGCTAGCTCTTGAAATGGGAACTATCCACCTTACAGTAAGGAGTTATTCCCAATTAGTCACCAACAAATTCAAGGGTGATTATATGAAAATATAGCCTTTGTTATTAAATTATTTACATAAAGTCCACAAAATAACTAAAGGTTAAGTTTTAGATTTTTAACGTTGCTCATGTACCCCGGGAAAGAATATTCAGGCTGATCTACTAGTAAGCTCTCAAGTACAAAGAAGTCGAGTCTAAAAAAATGATTTAAGATACTTTAGAGGTCCCTAAAACATAGGATAAAGTCACCCATATGATGATCTTGGACATCAACAAAAGTTGGATGTTCCCCATCATAAAATACTTGACGACATAACAACTTCTAAGAGATGAGAGTGAAGCTCAAAGAATAAGTAGGCTTTCAGCTAGATACGTCATGGTGGTGGACAAGCTCTATATGATGGTGAAATCCACACCTATGTTAAGATACGTCACGATTATTTTCAATTTAAAAGGCACATCCCATATATTTCTATAACTTAAACATGGAGGATGCCATTGAGTGTTACATGTATTATGGTCATATCACATAATCCCTCATTCTTCGACCAAAGAGACACATTTCCAGATTGTTTATGGGTTAGACGTAATGCGATTAGTAGAAATCAACATATTGACCTGGCAGGGAGTACTTTGATGAAACTAATAATCAAGTTGAACTTGAAAGCTCAACTGACATGGTAGAAGAAGTCAGTGAAATGGAACAAATTTAGGAGTTTGTGACAAAGCAAAGGGGGGCAAAGAGATATAACACCGAAGTAAAACCAAGGAAAATAGAGGAAGACAACATGTGCTTGAAGAAGGTGGTATCCCCAGATAGAAAATAATAATTATACCTCATTTTGGAAGGACCTTACCAGGTACATCAAAAACTGTGTCGAGAAGTATACAAGTTGAAAATTTTACAAGGCAGGGAGATTCCGAGAACATGGAACATAAAAAATATGATATATTATTTTAGTTGAGCCTTCAAGTATAATTTTATGTAATCAATTGAATACTGTTAAATAAAATGACATCTCAGGTTGTAACTTTTTCCCCTGCAAAGGAAGGGGATTTTAATGAGCCATCCTTTACGTTTCTAGATAAATCATGTATGCTTAGCCAAGAACAAACTATTTGCGTGGATCAAAGACTCCAATAAAGAAATCACAGTAAACCACCGGTATCTCCTTGCACAAATTAAAGGCTCTAGCTGCAGCAAGCGCATAAATACATATGGCTCTCCTTGCATAAGTCAAAGACTCCAGCTAGAGCAAACACCTTGCATAAATCAAAGACTCCAACTGAAGCAAACATCAGAACTCAGTGGGCTCTCCTTACATAACTCCAAGGCTCGAACTAGAGTAACAATCAAGAATTCATCGATTATTCAATCAAGAATTCATCATTTTTACTCGACATTATTCCCCAAAGGAGAAGCTAAAGAAATTTAATAGGGTTCAATTTTTCGAATTTAAAAGCCACGAAAGTGCCTATCTAATTCCTATCTTGGAAGAATGTTAAAAATATAATAATTCGTGAACATACAAAAAGAAACTAAATATAACGAGAATAGGAATACGATATAACTGAAAAATATATTACAACTACAATTTTATCCCATTTTAGTTTGGAGGATATAATCCAAGATAGTACAACTTAAATCAAACAAAAATAAATACTTTCATTATGGGGGGGAACCTCAAAAGGATTCTCCTCACGAAGAGTCTTTCCCTCCACAACGATCTCTTCATCTACCAACTTTTCCTCCAATAGGGGAGAGGTATTTTCATTGATGGTGAATTTTGTATCACAATTTGGATAAGTCTCATCAATGATACGACCTTCCACGAACACCTTAAAATAGTCCATCTTGCAAAGATCATGCTTAGAATATAAACATGACACTTAGGCTTTTGTTTTCTCAACTATTGCATCCCCAAGAAGAAGCTTTTCCGTCCGAGCCTCATCCAGATACTTTTTGAGACCAACCACCTCAATTTTATGAAGAACGCTTCCGTTCTTGAGCGACACCTCTAAGGACTCCTTATTTTTCAACAAAGAATCCCCTTCTTGGCCCACCTTATGAAGAGAATCGAGAGTATCATTTAATTCCTTCTCAAGAGAGGTTATCCTCACAATGGACGAGAAAGGGGACATATTGGAATCTTCAAAAAGGGCCCGCCCTAGCATGACACTCCTGATCAGATAAGAGCCAAAAATTTAGAGCATATTCTAAGCTACTATAGACCTCGGCTTATCCATATCCTTATTGGCATTTAGGTGGTCGTAAAGACACACTAACCTGTCAAATATTTTGTCCTAGAAGTGATTTTGCCTTGTAGAATAGGAGTCACTTTAATATTGACCACTAGTCCCCACCATGATGCCTCCCACCTCTAGATCTATCAACACACTAGCATCTGCAATCACTGACTTTTTTCTAAGATCAACTTTGGTTTTCTTCTCCTTAGGAGATTTCGTGTCCTCCAAGGAAAGGACATGCGCTATAGTATTTATGGGAAAAACCTTCACATTTTACCCTCATCCATGTTCTTCCTTTTCTTGGTTATATGAGTTTTGAAGTCAAAAGGATCACTATGGTGAACGACCTGAGTCTCTCCACGATAAACCTTTACATGTGCAATCAGCAACGGAAATTCCAGCTATGCTTCCTACAAAAAAAAAGACTAAGTAAGCATCGATTAAAAACAAATGACAATAAAAACTTTCAGATGGACAACGCCTTACTTGGAAGCTCAACAACATAGGCTAATCAATTTCATACTTAAAAAATCCTTCACCCATATAGTATGAAAGTCTTCCAAAAATTCAAATGATTTCCTCTTTGGGTCACTAAATTTGAACAAAAACAAATCATATGATAGAGAGGGGCTCACTCGTCCAGTAGAGAGGAAACATGTAACACCCCAAAAATTTATTTAGAATTTATTAGGTTTTTATTAGAATTTTATTGAATTTAATTGTGTGCCTTGTGATTTAATTTTTATTACTATTGAGGGTTTAAAAAATAAAATAAGAGTTATTAAAATAAAATATAATAGAATAATAATAGAAAATTGGAAAGATTGTGATTATTTAGAAAAAATATGATAAATAATTAGAATTAATAAAATAAGGGAAAATAGTGAAATATTTAAAATAAAATAAAACCTAATTTTATAAAAAGGGTGAGAGAAGTTTAGAACATGTCAGTAGAGAAAAAATAAGGAGAAGAGTTGAGGAAACCCTAGGAGAGAAACTGTAACGATCGTTTTATTGACGTGCTTCATTTCATTGAGTGTTATGTGAATTATTTATTTGATTATGTGTTAATTATGTGTTTAAGTGATTTTGTGTCATTTATTGGGAATTATTAGTAAATGACATGAGTTAGTAAGTCTATTAGTTATTGGCCCTAAAATAGAATTAGTAATTGAGAGGTACTAATTAGAGCCCATTAGCAATATGACTAGTAAGGGTTTAACAAAAACAAGAGAATTTAGAGAATAGAAAGTTAGAACCTCATTTGAAGAAAGAAGAGAAAGAGAGAAGAGAGGAGGAGAGGCTAGGTTGAAGAGTATAGTTGTCTTCAATCCAAATCCAAGGTAAGGGTGAGATTCTTTCATGATAAAGGGTTGTATGATGATGTTTAGTGTGGGTTAGATTGTATGTGTAGTAACCTTGAATGTGTGTTCTAGAATCTTAGGATTTATGTTGGATTTCCATGAAATCGTGCTTGAAATCATGTTTTTGATGAAGATTGTTAATGACTGATGTTAGATATTGATTGTATGTGCCTTTAATTGCTGTTTGAGAATGGTTTTTGGTGGTGGAAGTGTGGTTACGCAGACTTGTTATCGCTGTTGTTTTTCTACATAATCGCGCGTCCGCTAAGTGGCCCCTGGCCCGCTGAGTGGAACCTGGGAGAAAATTTGAAAATCCGCGAGCTCACTAAGCGGAGATGGTCTGCTAAGCGGAGACGCGAAAATGGTTCGCTTTTTGATTTAGTTATGAGAAGCGCGCTTGAAGCCGCTCAGCGAACAGTGCTGTTGAAAACTTTTTGAAACTTCTATTTGATGTATCTTTTGATCCGTAACTCCTTTTTAAGTGTCGTTTGAACCTCCGTGAAGCTTTAATCAATGTTTAACTAATGAATATGGTTTGAAAAACCTTTGGAAGCCGTTTGAAAGTTTTTCTTGAAATGTATCGTTTGATGTTGTGATTGATGTTGTGAAGTGAGATGTTGTTGTATGGTGATACAACATAGCGACATGATTGTGAAGTGATGCATTACTATGAATAGTGATGATTGTGTTTTTTCGTTGAATTTCAATATTGAATCGATGATGTTTATTTGTTCTGATATGTTGTGAATGTTGTGTTTGTGTGGATGTTGCATCATTGAGTCACGTCCATTGCATAAAGAGACGATGGCCTGAAAATGGAAAAAGGGACAATGGCCTTATAATGGCAAAAGTGACGATGTGCCCAATGGCAACTTTTGAGACGATGGGATTTTTACTCCAAATGGTACCATATGCATTCGCATAAGTTGAGTCACATATGAATTGCATTTGAACTGTTGAGATGATGAAATGTTTGTTGTGACGTGTAGATATCATACTTGTGAATTTGATTATGTTATCATAATTGATTAATAACCTTGTTGCCGTTTAAAAGTTGTTTTGTGATGAGAAGTGGTGAACGATGTATGATCTTTTCCTTGCTATGAATATTATCATATGTTCCTTTATACCGTTTGATATCTCACCCCTTCTGTTTGAATGTTACCCTTTGTTGGTAACATGTAGGTAATGACGTGGAGTAGCCGTTTACCTTTTGTAGCTCGAGTCAGTGTTTGCTTGTCTTTGCTTATGTTGATATGTCATGATTTTATTTGATTTTGTTTTATATAGACTTGTTGTTGACATGTTGGCATGTTGGCCATGATGTTATGACTTGAGTTTTAATTGTTTTGGGAATTCTGCTGCCATGATTGGAGTTAATGAGATTTATATGACTAATGATTTATGTGAAGTCAAGCTTCTCCAACATTGTGTTTTGATGAAGGCAACTTTAAAACTCTCAAGACCAAATATTTATGACTCATCAATCGGAGTTATAAAATTAGAGTCGATAGAGTGGTATATAAACAGACCATATTCCAAGAGTCAGAGTTGTTAGACTACGACACCTTATCTAGAGGGGGTAAAAAAATCAACAAGCCAAAACAATCCTTTAAAAACATTTAGGACAAATAGAATTATTGAAAAACAATTTGAGCGGAAGGTTTAAAGTCTAGATCGAAATAGTAGTCTAAACGAACCTAGTTATTAGAACTCAGATATGCTTAAGCTGTATGCAAGTAAGACAATAATAAGAACAATCAACACAAGTCTATCTCAATTAACTATATACCAAAAATCACAACGGTTACCTATTTCCAATGAAATTAAAGATAAAACACAAAAAAGCAATTTGTCAAACACTTGGTGTGCAATCAAATTTTCATATTTTTCCTTTAAGCTTTGTCAATATTCAAAAGCACTTACAATCAAAGTGATTGCAATATAATCAACAAAGCAATTTTCAACTTTAATAATCAAGGAAAATATCTATACGAATTGATCTATCAAACAACACATTCAACAAATTGCATATAGAAATTAAATAAGAGTACGAGAGAAAGAGCTAAAGAGCGACACAAGGAGTTGGTAAGGCATTTCCCCACGCCGTCCTCGTGCGTGGGTACTTCTGCCCTCAATTTCATATGAAATTGAGAAGTGATTTCTTAATTTGCAAAAAGTAACTACAAGAGAAGTGTTCTAAGAGCAAACCTTAAAAACCTTAACCATTTGTTGTTGATTCAACCCCTTATATTCTTTTTATCTTTAACAAGACCAAGAAAAAATAAGTGCCAATTTATTATTCGACTATTGCTACACCTTGGAGTTTTTTATCTCCAAAGTCTTCACGCACGATCAATTGTACCTGTTGCACCCCAATTTTTGACCACTGAGATCCCACCATATCTTAAATATTAGGATCATCATTGTCATTATAATCATCATGCATTTATCATTTGCTAACCAAAAATACAAAAAAAATTATTGTTTGTTGCTTGTGTCCCAAGACAGGAGACTGATCAAGAAGAAATTGAGCAAACTAGGGTTTTGAGACCCACAAAGAAATTCAACATTCTTCTATTATTCAAGGGACTATCTAATCAATACCAAGGTCCAAGTATGGGTCAATGCAAGATCAATCACCTTCAAGATCATTAGAAGCTCAAATTAGGGTTTTGACCTAATTTCACTAGAGAGTTGACTTTTAATCAGGAGATAGTTCCAAGACTCAAAATATGATTCAAGGGCATAAAAATCAACATTATAGTCCATCCATATCATTCATTTGAAAAGGAGAGCTTGATTCATTTGGAAATCACAAAACTGCAGTTCATTTGGAAAAAGTCAACCGTGCAAGTCAACCTTTGACTTTTGAGAAAAATAGTCAACTATGGACTTTTAGGGATCCAAATCAACATCATATGGATATTAAAGACATTTGATCAAAGAAAATTCAAATAATTCATCAAGAATCAAAATGTCAACAAAAAGTCAAATTAGGGTTTTTAAGTGTATTTTGACCTAATTCATGGATCTCAAAATTTTGCTTACACACTAAAAAATCTCCCAACATGGAAGTTGTAGATCTTGGCAAACTAAACAACTCATCACATTGGAACTTTTTGCAAAAAATGATTATTTTGAGAGATATGGAATTAAGAAGATAATTATCAAAAGACTTAGAGAAATTTTCAGGTGTTTTACTTGGATTTTTTCTTAACTTTATGGCCATTTTTCTCAATGATCCAAAAAGATTTTGAAGAAACTTTCAACAAGTAAATTGAAGTATGTAGCAAGGGCTTTCTAAAGAGATAAGTATCATGAAAATCCATGGCTCCATCCATGAGATATAATTTTGTGAAGAAGGCACCATGAACACTTGAATTCAAGAATGAAGATGAAGTTATGAACCAAAATCATTTCAAATGCAAAGACTCATTTCTTGAAGCCCATATTGAAGGATAGAAAAACACTTAGAAAGGGGGGTGTTTGAATAAGTGTAGCTTTAAAACTCTTAAGATAAAAACAATTTGCACAATGATTTTTATCCTGGTTCGTTGTTAACTAAACTACTCCAGTCCACCCCCTTGGAGTGATTTACCTCACCTGAGGATTTAATCCACTAATTAATCTTGATTACAATGGTTTTCCACTTAGATACCCTCTAAGTCTTCTAGACTATTCTGATCACAACTTGATCACTCTAGGAAATCAATGCTTAGATACCCTCTAAGACTTCTAGAGAATCCGATCACAACTGGATCTTCTCTAGTACCTTTACAAATGAATGTAAACAAATTCTTACAAAAGTGTTACAATGCTTCTTAATAAGCTATAATCACAATTGTGATATTTCTCTTAAGTTCTAAGCTTAATTTCACTAAGATATTACAAAAGTAATGAAGTGAGGTTGAAGATGAAGTTTGATAGTTTTTGATTCAGCTGCGTTTCAGCAAGATTGAAAAGTTGTTTGTGATTCGGTAACCTTGCTTCTGATCAGAACTTCACTATTTATAGGCGTTTTGAGAAGATGACCATTGGGAGCATTTAATGCGTTGCGTGATCCGTACAACATTGCATTTAATGTTTCACTCTTTTGTCAACTACCTCGAGCCTTGCTTTTCCTGCTTTTACTAACTTTGCCTTTAATAGCTTCTAACGTTCCTTTTGTCAGTCAGCGTAGCCTGCCATCTTGTACTTGCTTCTGATCTGATCTTTGTAGATACAACGTTTGAATTAATCAGAGTCAAACAGCTTGGTGCAGAGCATCTTCTTGTCTTCTAACTTTGAAGTGCTTCTAGCATGATACCATAAGAACTTCAGTGCTTCTGCTTCTGATCTCAAGTTCTTCAGATGCTTCAATAGACCATGTTCTGATTCTGCTTGACCATCTTCTGATGTCTTGCGAGAGCATGTTCTGATGTTGCATACTGAACCTTCTGAGTCAGTGCTTCTTGCGCTGAATTGTGCATACTCTTTATATATTTCCTGAAATGGAAAATGCATAGGATTAGAGTACCACATTGTCTTATACAAAATTCATATACATTGTTATCATCAAAACTAAGAATATTGATCAGAACAAATCTTGTTCTAACAATCTCCCCCTTTTTGATAAAGACAAAAACATATATAATTGATACGAATTTGCAATCAGAATATAAGATGACCAAAGACAATTACACAGTTATAGCATAAGCATATAAACATAGTGTGAATATGTCTCCCCCTGAGATTTACAATCTCCCCCTGAGATTAACAATCTCCGCCTGAAATAAATACTGGAAGAATTTATAAATAAAAGACTTCCCTGAGTATTTTCCATTTCAGTCGAGACGTTCACATTTGCCTAGAACTTCAGAACATTCAGAGCTTCTGCTTCTTGCTTCCATAGGACAGCTTCAGAGCTTTGAATTTCTTCTTGAGTCATTGCATGCTTGATTGTATCAGAACATTCTTTAATGTACCAGAGCATCATTAGAGCATCTTTACATCCTGAAATGTTTCAGAACAAACTAGACGACAAAAGTCAGAGCATGAATGAATCAGAACATTCTTTTAAGAAGGAACATGTATCAGAGCAACAACTCTGGTAAGTTCTTAAAAGAAATATGTATCAGAACATATAAGGGATAAGAATGTGATAGAGCATATTCTGCCACGAGAATATCAGAACATTTTTCCTTCTTGCTTCTGATCTTGAAGCTTCACAACACTAAGCTTGCTTCAAATTCCATGCTTCTTTATAGAATTGCATTTCCCCATGTATTTGCTTCTTATGTTGAGCTTTTTCAGAATGTCTTCGATCCTGCAAAAAATCTCAAAGACATAGAACTTGCAAATATTGTTAGGAATGTTGAGACTTACTCCCAGCAACTGATATAATAAATCAAATCAATTATCACGTTTTCTCCCCCTTTTTGTCATAACATCAAAAAGCAATCAAAAGATTCAGATGAAAAACAAACAAAATGAGAGAAGAAGATAATATTTCATTGATTCCACAAAATATCAGAAGTTACAGAAGGAGATGCAAGAAACAGATGCAAGAAACAAGAGACAACTAAGACCAAAGGACTACGACTAGCTTAGCTTAGAAACTATCTTGGCCAGAAGGTCGTGAATCTCAGAAGTGCTTTTAGTCTGATTCTTCATGAAGGTTCTGAATTCCTCATGCGTTTCCTCATGCTTATCCAGACGAGAAGCAATATCAGCTTGATTATGTTGAAGAGCCTTCACAGCGTTCACCAGAACAGAAGGTCCAGCAGAAGAAGCTTCACAGCTATCGTTCAGAGGAACAACATGCTCAATAGTAGCATCTATCATGAGAATATCACCTTGATTTTCCTCAATAGGAAGTTTCCCAGTAGGATGATTCTCAGCACTTTGCTTCTCAGCATTAGCTTCTGACATAGAAGCATCTTCAGCATATTCTGGTGCAGGAAGATCAGAATCTCCATTCTCAAGAGCCTGAAGAATAGCAGCCAGATTCTTTGGAGGAGTGGGAGCAGCAACTTCTGATGGATATTCAACCTTAGGAATAACCATGTTAGGTGCCTTCTCAGAAGGAATCTCCCTAAGCCAGTTGAATAGCCACTGAAAGTCTCCAGTCAGAACAGAATATGGGGGCTTCCATACAACCATTGTGAGACAAGGTTCATTTTCCAACTCATCTACAAACTTCTTCTCCTCGAGAGATCTCCAATTTCTGATTGGATGATAGTACTTACCATCATCAAGATCCAAGTAGTAACCAGAAGACCTAGATGCCTCAGCAACACATCTCTTCTGGATGTGCATAACATCATTCTGAAAATCCTTCCTGAAGATGCTCCACAAGCCTCGAATAGTTTCATAGTCCAACTTGGAGTCATGTGCAGCTCTCAAGGTTTCCATCCTTGTTCTGAACATAATCTTGAAAAGGTCAAAGCAGATATCAAGAGAGGGTTCAGGAGGGTTAAAGGTAAATATATAATCAGGGTACAAAAGGCAGTAGGGTTTGGATTTTCTGGAAGGTAAAGAGTGGGTTAGAGAAGGTGTAGAATCTGTGGTGAAGGAGGATGAAGATGAAAATTCTGAAGGTGTTGGGGGAATGGCATTTAGTGGTTCAGGGTTCAGAATATGGGTAGAAGGAGGTGGTTGGAAACTGTTTGGAATGGTGAGGGAATTTTGGGGTTCAGAAGGAGGAGGCTTTTTCTGAGAGGAACAAGCAGCATTAAGTGCACGAAAAGATTCCGTGATGCGCTTCTCACGGCATTCTTTGGATTGTACTATGAGAGGATCATAGGAGGGCTTCTACTTCTTAGCTAGCTTGGATTCTGCTTCTGAGGCCTTTCTCTTCAGTCTCTTTTCTTTCTTCTTCTGTTCTTTCTTCTTCAACTCAGCTAGAGATGGAAGAATTCTTCCTCTTATCCAAGCAGGATCAACAGAAGATTGAGCTTTGACACAAGACTTCAAATAGTGCTTAACATACTTGTCAAGCTCTTCTTTGAACAAGTGATAAAAACTCTCAACAAGGATTCTTCTAGTCAGAATATCTGGAAATATTCTTGGAGTAGAAGTTACCTTCTCAATCTGAAGCATCCTTTGTAGATCAAGGGCATTCAGAACATGTCCTTGAATGACAGTGAAGAACTTGGGCGTCCCAACAGCTCTCAGAAGATCCAACAAGTCACTTTCTATCAGAATGTCTGAAATCATTCTGGTAAGAGGAATGGTGTTCTTCTTGAAATCTGGATACTTCTTACGTTCTTCATCTCTTGATTCTTCAATATTTGTCTTCAAATGTTGAAAGAGAATGTTTGAGAGATTTACCTTAGTACCATTTCCAATGCAGAAAAGTACATACTTCTGATCCTGATATACATATGTAGAGGCAAGAGATCGCTTTCTATGATACAGGGATCCCAAAATAATCTCAGCCCAAACTCTGTAGGAAGGCTTCAACGAAGTAGTTTTATGAGATGCAATTCCAGAAGAAGTAGATAATTCTTTATCAACCTTATCCCAATCAACTCTACCAGGGAGAGCACATGTGATTCCTTCAGAATCATCAAGATTATAAAGCTTCCTTATCATCTTCTCAGTTACAACAACTTCATGTCCTAATACGAAGGAGATGATAGCAGTTGGAGTAACTGTAGCATGAGCCCAGAAATCCATCACCAAGAGAGGATAAACTGGTCCAACCAATCTTTCAAAGTAACTTGACCAACCTTGAACCAACATTGCTTCCTTTGTTATGAAACCATGTTCCAACAGATTGTCGAAATCCACCATAGTTTCCCAAAGAACTTCCAGTTCCTCATTAGGAATAGAACAAGTCTCCAAAGGATGATATACATATTTGCGTTGAACAAGATGAGCAGAAGACATTTTTTATTGAGACTTGAGGATGAAAGCATGAATTATGAGACTCGGTTTAGAAACTAGGGTTTATGCAACAATGAGAAGGAGAGATGAACGAAAGAGACAATGAATGAAGAAAGAGAATGTAAAGAGATGAATTGTTATGAGGATGAGTTTATATAGAGACGGATGTGAAATGAAATGCAATATGCGTTTAAATGAATATGATTACAGAAAACATAGAATTAACTGCATTTAATGAGAAATGACGTTAGGAGAGATAACGTAATATTTGAAATGATTTGCACAATTAGCTAGGGCGACGTCTCCTCAACTGTACGCATGCTTGTCCAAATATAGTGAACACGTGTTCAACATCTGGAAAGTTGGTGACAGCTGTTTTGCTTTAAAAGAATTTCTGAATCAACTTAGATAATGAAACGTTAGAAATAACAGAATCAAAACTTCCAATTGATTAACATCAGAACTTCTTATAAGAAGATAAAACAAACTCATTTCATAACTAATCCATACATCAGAACTTCTCATCTTCTCATTCTGGGCATAAATCCATACTGATATTCTTCAGAATGAACTTAAACCTATCTTCAGCAAGGGGTTTTGTAAAGATATCAGCCCATAGATGGTCTGTATCAACAAAGTTCAAATATAGAACTCCCTTCTGAACATAGTCCCTAATGAAATGATGTTTGATCTCAATATGTTTAGCTTTGGAATGTAAGATTGGATTCTTTGATAAACATATAGCAGAAGTATTATCACAGAAGATAGGAATGTTACTCTCATATATTTGATAATCTTCTAGCTGACTCTTCATCCAGAGCATCTGTGTACTACACCCAGTCGCAGCAACATATTCTGCTTTTGTAGTAGAGAGGGCAATGGTAGTTTGCTTCTTATTGTACCAGGAGATCAGATGACTTCCAAGAAATTGACAACTTCCAGAAGTACTTTTTCTTTCAATTCTATCTCCAGCGTAATCAGCATCACAATATCCTACTAAGTTGTACTCTTTAGATCTTCTGTAGACTAAACCAACATTAGTAGTACCTTTCAGATACCTCAGAATTCTCTTAACAGCTGTTAAGTGAGATTCTCTAGGATCTGATTGGAATCTTGCACACAGATAAACACTGAATAAAATATCAGGTCTAGAAGTAGTGAGATATAGAAGAGATCCAATCATACCTCTGTACAACTTCTGATCCACCTTCTTACTTACCTCATCCTTACCTAGGACACACGTTGGATGCATAGGAGTTTTGGCTTCTTTGCTTTCAGAAAGATTAAACTTCTTAAGAAGTTCTTTCACTTACTTTGTTTGATGAACATATGTTCCATCAGAAGTTTGATTGATTTAAATCCCAAGAAAGTACTTGAGTTCTCCCATCATGCTCATCTCGAACTCAGCCTGCATAGACTTAGCAAACTCCTTTCCAAGTGTAGCATTAGATGTTCCAAAGATAATATCATCAACATAAATTTGACAAATTAAAATATCTTTCTTAAAGGTTTTACAGAAGAGAGTAGTACCCACTTGTCCTCTAGTGAAACCATTGTTCAGAAGGAAAGAACTTAATCTTTCATACCAAGCTCTAGGAGCCTGCTTCAATCCATACAATGATTTCTTTAATTTGAAAACATGTTCTGGAGACTTAGAGTCTTCAAAACCAGGAGGTTGGTGAACATAGACTTCCTCATCTGTATAACCATTTAAGAAGGCA